>NW_007726370.1:493821-508821 GCF_000696425.1 Galeopterus variegatus | reverse complement strand
CTTCTTGTAACTAGTAGTTAACACTCTAAAAATCTAAGACATAAAAATAAATTATTAAAATACAAAGTAGTACAAGCCATTAAATTGGTACTAAGAAAGTGCTGTGAGAGTTTAGAGGTGGGAGAGATGTCTTACAACTAAGATAAAATCACAAAACAATTAAGAGAGAGTAACTTTTGTGGTAAACAAAACAAGAAAAACAAACAATAAAAGAGTAATATTTCAGATAGAGTAAATTTCAACTGTAACTGTACTAAATTGTAATTCCTATTCAAAGGAATGTCAGCTCCTTAGTTGGAAAAAGACTAGAACCTATGAGTGCAGGAAAATAAATGTGCTGAATGAATTCACTAAATGCATTAATTTAGGTAAATTGTGGCCAATCTACAGTCATTGAAAGACAGACCTAAGAACTTAACCTTTATTCTATAGAGAGGAATGTTAAGTGTTCTGAATGAGGAAGTATCTCAATCATATAAATAACTTATAAAAATTAATCTGACTGTATTGCACAGGACGATTTACAGAGGGATGTTATAAGTAAGGAAAATATATGAGAAGTATAATAGAAAGAGTCTATGTGTGATAAAGTATACAGGGAGGTTGAGGAAGGTAGAGAGGCGTGAAAGAATATTGTTTTTTTTCTTTCTATGAGAAATATAGAGAAATTTAAAAGACAAGAAATTTAAAAAAAGAACAACTACATTGTTATATCTCCTATTTTTTTTCATAAACAAAGCTATTTGCTTCAGTAGCTCCCTCGTTTATGATATCCTCTTACCTACCTAGAGGAAACTGACATAGCAATTCATTGATAGAAAAATCTCAAGAATTAAAAATATTAAGAAAATAAATGGACACTGAAAAGATTAAAAAAATGCTTAAGAATCATTTATCAAGATATTCCTCAGTAGTTAATCTTGAATTTTTTTCTGCTATTCTTTTGATGTTTGTTTGTCACAACTGGGAAGTGAGATATGCTACAGTTGATAGGGGTCAGTGATGCTGCTAAACAAACACAGGACAGCCCCCCAAAACAAAAAAAAATATCTGATCCAAATTGCCAAGGCCGAGAAACCTGGATTAAAGAAATGATCAAATATTGATCACTATGGAGAGTAGCCAGACTAACAAAATATATTAGCATAGATATGTATTTTCAGAAACATCTTCTAAGCTTCAGAATTTAGTGAATGATAAGATATCTTGATACTAATCCCATTTTCTTATCCACTTGGCTGACAAAAGGCCATATTGTCTGATTGCTGGATTCACTGCGGACCACACGTATTTGGGTTGTAATCACAGCTGAAAACTATGAAACTTAGACGTGATCTACATGGAATGTGATTTTAACTCTGTCAACATTCTCTTCCTGTAGGAACAGTAGCTGAGAGCCCTACTGGAAACCACTGAAAAGGAAAGGCAGCATTTCACCTTTTGAAGAATTTGTGGGAATGACCTATCCCTGATACGTTCTTTTTATGGGTAGCACTGTGGGAGCCAGGGGCTCTAAAGGAGCTCAGTACCTCCAAGAGAACGAGAAACCTGTCTATGGTTTCTTCTCAGTGGCTTCAGAACGCTGATCTAGTTAACAGCTGAGTGTAGGTGAAAATTTTTCTGACGTCCTCCACAGGGAGGAATATTATTGGAGCAATTTATCACCAAAAACGGATCTGAGTTTTCTGAAAAAATCTGGCAACAGCCATTTCCCTATGAACACACATCCAAGTTATTTACATTTTCTGCCTACATTTAGAATTATTCACCATGTATATTTACATACATATGTTATATCTACACAATAGATTCCCATGTGTGGCACTATTTAAAATTTCTTTCCAAAAATCTGTAGCAAAGCACCAACAATGATGTATGAAAGCTCTCCTATACTGCCTACCATTGACAATGGTCCTATTAGAACCATACGGTCCTAATATTTTTAGATTTTGCCTATGTGATCAATAAGAATATTTATCACTCTTCTTTTATTTCTATTTTCCTACCCATCACTGAAGTTATTTTTCATATGAATATTAATCATTTTGATATTTCTCCTTAGAGACTACTCATATATTGATTACTCAATTGGTTATTTGTCTTTTCCTGAACAATTTGAATAAATACAAATATTAAAAACATAAAAAACTGTTTGTCAGATATCTTCAACAAAGATTTATTTAGCACCTTTTTGAACCATTATTAAATAATCATCCTGAAGAATGGATTAAGGCAGTGGTTTCAAACAGGGGTGATTTCGCTCCTGCCCCCAGCACCAATGACATTTGGCAATGTCTGGAAACATGTTTGCTTGTCATAACTGGGAAGTGAGATATGCTACAGTTAACAGAGGTCAGGAATGCTGCTATACAAACACAGGACAGTCCCCCAAAACAAAAAAAAATTATCTGGCCCAAATTACCAAGGCTGAGAAACCTGGATTAAAGAAATGTACAAAATTTGTGCAAGGGAATGATTATAGGGAAAGACTGTGGAATCTTGGCTGCATAAAAAGAAAAGTGAAGGCATAAGAAGGAAATTAGACAATGATAATACTGTAAAGCAAATGTACTGTAGTTCCAGTTTGTTGTGGTTTGAATGCATACCCACCAGAATTCACATGTTGGAAACTTAATCCTCAATTCAACAGTGCTGGGACATGGAGCCTGAAAGAAGTGATTGAATCATGCAGGTGTAGTCCTAATAAATGGATTAATTCTGTTATCAAGCAATTGGGTCAGTTATCTTGAGAGCAAGCTGTTATAAAAGTGAGCCCAGCTCTCGAGCTCCCTTTCTTTCTTGTGCTCTCTTGCCCTTCCTCCAGTCATTATAGAATGACACAGCACAAGGGAGGTTCCAGATGCTGACCCCATTCTCTTGGACTCCCCACCTTCCACAACCATCAGCCATTTAAATAAACTTCTGATATTTATAAATTACCAAGACTCTGTTATTCTGTTACAGCAACAGAAAATGAACTAAGACACAGTTATTAGAATTGTATGGTTTTACAAGTCACTTATATCTTATAAGGTAAATTCCCATCCTTGCTTACTTTATTATTATTATTATTATAGGAAACTTATTTGGTATTTAAATCTTAACATTTTTTTTTAAATTTAAGCATAAAACATACAAAATTGCATAAGAATTGCATTTATACATTCAATATATCAAAATGTACATGCTTATCCCCTGAATTTGTAATGAAAATTCTATATTTTTAGGCATGTTCTTATGTCATTACATTTAAGTCTTGTTTTATAAATTTCAATAAAATTTTGTAATTTTATCATGTGGTTCCTGGACATTATTTTAACTTTAATACTAAACATATGCACAGTTTTTGCTCCTGTTATAGAATTATTTATCTGTATACCTTCCCACGTATTTATTGATAAAGTAAGCAAAGAGTGTAACATTTCTCATGAATCTGAATGACTTAAATTATATAATTAAAGTTAGAATATTTTTTCTAGAGTCTTGACTTTCCCAAGTATACCCTTTTGTTCTCCACAAAAACAGCTTTTATTCTTGTCTTCTGGCATTGCTAGGACCTTTAAAATGATGTCGAATAATAATGGCGAGAGTCCTCCCACTCTTGAGTACTGAATGACAAGCAAGTGCATTTTTATGTTTCCCAAATTAGGAAAATATGAGCTGTTGATATGTGGAAATTGATATATTAAATACATGTAGTTTTGTTTTATTCTCATTTTATTTAATCTTGATAAAGGATAGCTATGGTTTTCAGTAAATCGCATGCCAGCATCTAATAGCATGAGCACAGTTTTTTTTTTTTTTCCTTTTTGTCTTTTTTCGTGTCCGGCAACGGATCGCAATCCTCAGTGTCGCACCCGTACCAGACCGGACCGGCAACGGGATCGCAACCCTCGGTGTTGCGTCCGCACCTCGCTCAGCCAGTGAGCGGGAACCGGTCTGTATGTGGGATCCAAACCCTCGGCAGGAGCGCCACCGTGCTCCCAAGTGCGCCACCGGGCCGGCCCTAAGAGCACAGTTTTTTCACTTTAATTTGTTAATATGAATGCATTTCTTCATATGGATTCATTTTTGAATTTCTGGGAAAACATTTTTGTAGAAATGTAATTTTTAAAACTATTGCTGGCTTCTCTAGGCGAATGGTTAACTTTTGCATATATATTCACAATAAGATCAATCTGCTATTTTTTGTGTATTATATTCAGATTTTGACATTAGAGTTATGTTAACTTTATACATTGATTTGAAATAATCCCATTTATTTTCTATCGCTTAGGAGAATTTAAGTAATATTAGACTTATCAGTTCTTTCAAATTTGGATATGATTACATCAGATATTAATGACATTATCAATGGTAGATCTTTTCCTTTCTAATTGGTTCTGTGATATATTTTCTATCAACATTTCCACTTCTTGGATTACTGTTAGTAAACTGTATTTTTGTTTTGAGTCATTTATTTCCTCTAGCTTTATAAAAAAATACTTTGATTTATAATGTATATATACTTTTTACCTGCAGAACAATTACTTATCTCCTAATAAATGATAATTACAAAAATATCTATTAGTATTTAAATCCTGGTGTTAAATGAATCACTGAAGAATAAACCACAAAATAAGAGATGCCTTCAATTCCCTGATATGCTATAAGGCCCTAATTTCTGTTGTTCTTATTGTCAGTTTGTTTTTCAATTTTAGCATGCTGCAAAGTCATGACTAAGTGTTCAAAGAAAGCATCTCATGTTCTAAATCACACTGCCTTGCTGTTAAGAGGATTCAGTTTCTTTTTCCTGAAAATAATTTGATGCTTTACCTTCCTATGATTGCACAAATGGATGCTTTCAAATATATAACCTTAAGATCTTTTGGGAGAAAAAAAAAAAAGGAGCATGCTATTACTAAGTGCTATTATTTTGTCGTTGTCATCAATACAACCACTCTTCAAATATGAGTTTCTTCAAATAAAAGTTTTTTTTAGAATCATAATAGGCACTATTATTGCTTTGTAGTGATCTGTCTTATGGAATATAACTGATAATTATCACTCTGAAGTAAAACACCATTTCTTCACACATTATCTCCTTTGAAACCTTTGGTATGAAAAAACACAATAAAATTATATTACAGTGCTGATATTAAAATCATGACATTTCTCAAATATACAAAAGTAGAGTTTTTTTACTTTGTTACTCCCCTAAAGTATTGCCTTTAGTTGGTAACTTTTTTTGTTGCAGTTTACTAGTAAATCTCCTAATATAAAAAATGACTGCCAGAGAAGAATATTTCAAAAAGAGTTTATATATTTTATCACTTCTATGACTTTTTATTCATTTTCAGTAATATTATTGTATTAGCTTAAATGTCATAGCACATTTAACAGTATAAATTATCTTCTTTGACTAACAGAGCTGTCAAGAATTTGATCTAGCTCAATTATACACCGACCAGACAAGCTTTTAGAGGACATTTATTCTGTGTGGTGTTCAGTTTATACGTATGTAAAATGAGGCAACTAATCAGGTTTCTTTTGATTCTCTAATCATATTACCTATGACTTACCTGTACTGGCAAATCAGAATTTGAGGATCAAATAAAATAATTCCATTATATTATACAGAAACAAAACCAATAATATAAAAAGTGGGCAAAGCAAAGTTTATAAGGGAATGACAACCACTGAGACCATGTTCTAACTGACCAAACAGGAACAAAAATTTATGTTTACATACAATTAGGAGAATAGAAAAAAAATTTTAAGTGTATAATCAAAAGAAGTTGTAGGATTAAAAGTACCAAAAAAGAGTAAGGTTCTGAACACAAAAGTGAGAAAATTATAATTAATTAAAAACAACAAAAATAAAAATAACTAACAGTTGTTAAATACTTACTATGTGCATGGTGTTCTAAGTGTTTTATATGGATTATCTCAAATAACCCTCAAAATAATAACATGGGGTCAGTGATATTATCATATCCATGTAACAGTTGAGCAATCTGTGAGGGAGCAATAAATTTGGCCAGACTCAATCTGTCTCCACGTTTTAAAACCGTTTTTTAAGTAACCCAACCCTGTTTACTTGAATCATAATCTCAGTAAGTAGCGATATTAGTGGTTTAGATTCTGCCAAGCATAATGCTACAGGCTTTACATGCATTTTCATTATTTGTCTTCACATTGCACCTGTAAGGTATGTATTGTTATCACCATTATACAGATATGTACAGTAAGTTCCAGACAGAATCATTACTTGTTCAGATTTATACAATCAATAATTAACATACTCCAGCCAAGGTCTCTATGATATCACAGTTTGTCATGCTTCCACAAAAATTCTTTTTGATATGAAAATTCTTGAGTAGCAGGACTTAACGATGAATGTAAAAAAAAAGGTAGAATATAAAAGCTAATTATCTATCTGAGCTTTAAACATTCTTATTTATAAAATTAAAATAAATATAATCTACTTCAGCAAAGCATTGAAATGCTTAGATAAGAGTGTATTAAAATATTTAAATGCTAAATAAATATTGGCTTTTATTATCACATGTATACATGATACTAAAGAACCAAGTTTCATTGTGGAAAAAAAAAACATAAAGGAAAAGAAAAAGTCTACAGAGATGATCATTAATCATTTGTGAACTTGGTACCAAATATGAAGTAATGAAAATATGAAAACTGTCCATCAGAGTGACTAGGACATGGCAAAGTACATAAAAAGTAATGTTTTGTGAGAATTAAGCCATGGAAGTTTCCAAGGGCATAGCATTCTTTCAATGAGTTATTACTGGTCCAATGCTCTGGTCAGGATGCTAGAGCTTAGTCTCTCTGCAGGCACCCTCTGTTTTTCACCATAAATGCCCAGGACATGTTCATTAATTCAGATAGTTAGATAGACAGATAGATGATAAACAGATGAAGATATGTGTGTATGTGTATATACACATAGGGACGTCTGGAATAAAGAAGACCCTTAAAATAAATGTGGATGTAAAAATGAAAGGATAACCAGTCTATTCATAATTATAAGGAAATAATAAGACTGTCTAATTCTTGGTAGGGAATTATTTAGGATGGAAATACGAAACAAAGGAAATGTTTCCATCAGTGCTGGAGGAACTCCTGAATAATTTACAGCTGCCTTTCTTTAGGGAAGCAAGTAATTATTTTCCAACCTATCAGCATAGATTATCAGGTTTGTGCATTTGTATAAAATTGCCTTATTGTATTTATTATTATGATTTGTGATTTTGTTGCTATTCAGGGAGTTTGTTATGAATTACATGGCTTACAGAAGGTCATTCTTTGGAGACATCAGAATTCTAGTAACAAATCTCTTCTAAATTCCTAACAATTATTTGTGCTTTAAAACTATTTTTATAATTACAGTTCTGTACTTGTAGATCCAATTATTATTATTTTTTTATCTTTACAAACTTCACACAATTTTTTCAAAATAAAAATGTAATAGTTTGGTTAATGTCAGTATAAATAGTTGATGCATTTTTATTTTAAAGAAAGATTTCCTTTCTCCATTTGGTTCATTTAAAATAAAGTCACAGAAACTTGTTCACTGAGTAAGGAACATGGTTATAGAAGATAATTTATTTAAAGTTTTATTTTAAAATATTTCATAATGTTTAATTTCTCTGGTAAACTAATATTTAGAAAAAAATTAATCACATATTACTTTTTATGTGTATGGTAGGAAACAAAAGTTTCTACATATACACAAATACAAGTTTAACTTTACTAGCACCAGTGCAACAGGATTTGGGGGCAATGACTTCTCTATTAGATGAATAAAAGTCAAATAATCCATTGATTTTTATGTGTAATTCAGGAACAGTTTCATATAAAAGTGCATATGCATTTTATTGTAATTTCATGGATTTACAGAGTGCATTGACTCTGATGGCTGAATTTTGAATTGAACTCTCAATTTGAAGTCTTTTGAATCCCTAATGAATTTCATGATACCATCACCAGCAGTGCTGTTTCCTTTTATTGTTACTCATGTTCAAGTCATCATAAAAGTATAATAACTTGGCAAAGTAGGTAATATAAAACATTGTACGATTGAAAGCCATTATGGTCTAATCATTAGTTTGTGTAAGTACAGTACCCTAAGTTATGTTTCTTAAGGATTTATCATTTTAAAAATTGAGGAAATACATTCAATCACTTGCCATAGCTCACTCAACCAAAATGTTGAATCAAACAATATATCATACTGAAGACAATAAAAAGTAACAAAATGTCAAGATTCTTTTACAATTTCTTTAGTCACAAATTTGTCCCTTTTGTCTTTGACTCTTATTACAAAAGAGATTTCATTTAAACTGAAAAATACATTTTAGTAATATACAACACAAATAATTTTTTTCAATTAGGCATGTATTCTTAAGTGGCTCAAAAACCCCTCTATGGTCCTATGTTTAAGATTTTCCTCATCAGTTTCTAGGCACATGGAGAATAAGTAAAATATCTCCTGCTCATTCTATAAAGAGAAACATTAAGACAATTTTCCTAAATTGTTTAACTGAAAAATAGTTCAATGGAATATTAAAACTTCTTACCACCCTACACCCCCCCCCCCCCCAAAAAAAAAAACAGTGTTTGAAAAAACAAATTTGAGAAATACTTAAAATTATTTTAAGGGTCTACTACAAGTGTGTTCAGTGCCTTCATGCTTCTAGGCGCATCACAAGACTTTGAGAGTGTATAGAAAACAGGTTCCTCATTTTACTTGAGTGAACATTCAGAAATTATTTTCATGGGGCATCTTTTTAAAATTAGGTTCTGCAATGGAACTTGGGGGAAGAGGCTTTTGGGAAAGGTGATATAAAGCAAGAACATCTAAAAACAAACAAAAAATAGTAATTCTATGTTTAATTTAAGTTCCACTTATAGATCTATTTTGAAAAACATTTTTCTTCTTCCTTTTATTTTATTTATTCTAGAGAAAAAACTATGAAGTCTTGATCAAGTTTGACGGTTAAGGGCCGGCCCGGTGGCGCGCTGGATAGTGAGCCGCTTGGGAAGCGTGGCGGCGCTCCCGTCCGAGGGTTCGGATCCCACATACGGACCGGTTCCCGCTCGCTGGCTGTGCGGGGCGCGGGAGCAACACCGAGGGTTGCGATCCCATTGCTAGTCCCCGGCCCGGTACGGGGGCAACACTGAGGGTTGCGATCCGTTGCCGGACACGGAAAAAAGACAAAAGACAAAAAAAAAAAAAAAAAAAAAAAAAAAAAAAAAAAAAAAAAGTTTGACGGTTAATAGTACAGCATGGTGTGGGTGGTTGCAGCACCTGGTGCTTCTCTTATTTCCCGCAGAGGCAAACCCTGATCCAGTGTTCTCACTATTTAGAGTGAGAGACCTGCCCATACTTCTCAGAACCTTGTGATCTCTGCCTTATATAACCCACAATAGCACAGTGGGATGGGAGGAGAGATGAATTTTTAGAGGGTGCCACACAGAGTAAATGTCTGGGTTAGTGGTAAATGATTATCTACTGTACTTCAGTCACAAAACTTAGTTAATTCCATGTTTCATTACTCACAGCAATATTAGACCTTTTTAAAGATTAGCAGTCCAGCATGCTTGACTTAGTTGTAATACAAATTATCAGAGCTCAAGCCAGAAAAAAAAAAAAAGAAGGTATTGGTAGATGATGGCTTTGATCTAACATTTCAAAGTTTTGTTTGAGGCTTTCTTGGTGGTGATTTGTTTCTTAGTGCACTTGATTTTTTGTTTATATGTTTTTTCTGTGTAGGATGCATAATCAAGTTTAATCAGATAGTATTTTTTTATAGAAAGATACCCCTGCTAGATAGATCCTCACACCTTGATTGCTGACAATACACAGCTGCAATCTGATAGAATATACCCTGAACTCAGCACAGCAACCAAGGACAACAGGTAGTCTGACATGGAATTCAAGGAAGGATTAGAAAGGGAAACAAAATCTACATATTGAATTATTACAATATCTTGATGTATCCTGGTGATAAACTGTGCATTTCTCTAAGGTCAAACCCTCCTCCAGTGCACTTAATCCCCTTTAATTCTACTAATGAGCTTAAGTGCCAGAGGCTTTAATTTCCTTTAGTGTTCTTGTCCCTCAGCTTTTATCTTCTTTTAGTTTCCTGAAGAATTCCTCGTTCAGTAGAATCGGTGCATTGCAACTCTTTCAGCTGTAATTCACTGTTGTTATACTGAATGCAGTCTTATCAACATGTTGGTAAGGTGTCAGGGAGGGGAAGCATTCTATAGTCCTATGATTAGGTCTCAGTCTTTAAATGGGCCTGTGACCTTTCGAAGGGTTTCTTAGCACTCCCTCCCACCTTAGGTGAAACAGGAAGGATAGGGAAGGGCTGGTTTGGGATAAATTCTCTTCCCCCAGGTGGAGTGAGGCTTTGGTAAAGCCTTTGTCCCTGGAGGTAGGTCTTTGTTATGGAGAATGTTCTGGGCTTATACTGCAATGGTTACTTTTCTCCTCTCTCTGTCCAAACCAACCCAGGGACCTTTACTGTGTCTTTACAGAGATAAATAAGTGGGTTCCTAGAGGTACACGCATTAAGTTCTGGGGACCCCTGTAAGACTGTGACCCCCAAGAGTTTCTCATTTTTGCCACAGACCACACTCAGTCTATCAATTCATCAAAATTACCACTTACCGTTCCTATCAGTTTTCACCTCCAGTGGTTTCTGCTCCATGTAAGCCCATCTTGGCTATGACTCTCTGGATTTGTCTGTCTCTCAGATTTTGGGGTGGCAGTTTGTCCTATGATCTCAATTCTCTGAAAAGCCCAGTAAAAATAATTGTTTTTCAGTTTGTTCAGCTTTTTTCTGTTGTAGGACTAAAGTGACAGCCTTTCCAAGCTCTTTACATTTTGGAACCGAAACTAGAATTTATATACCAAAAATCTATTCAACATCTCCCTTAAATTCTACTTGACTTCTAAAATCAACTGTTGGATCAAGTCTGGTATCTACCCACCATCCTTCACTCAACCTGCTTTTCTTTCCGGATTTTTGCCACATGCTTAGATAGCAATTCCATCCTTATGTACGCTTGGATCCTTAATCTCGGAGTCACTTTTTTCCCTCATTATCATAACACATATATATTGTATTAGAAAACCCTCTTGATTTTATTACCTCCACCACCACCACCTTGGTTCAGGCATCCGTTATGGTAACATGGATTATTGCAACAGCCTCTTACCTGGCCTCCCTGCTATCGTCCTTACCTACCTACAGTGTGTTGTCAAAACAATTCCAAGGCTGTTGTGGATTTTATTACTCTCATTTTCAACATTCTAGTACTTACTGTTTCACTATGAATTAAACACATAAGCCCAATATTATGTAAACCTCTGCCCACTACCTCTATCCTATGATCACCACACTAAAGCCACGTGTCTTCTGGGCTATTCTTGTACACTCATGCACATGAGTGTAGTGATGATAGGATAGAGGTGGTAGGCAGAGATTTATACAATATGGACTTATGTGTTTTATTCATAGTGAATAAACACTTCCTTCAGGGCCTTTCCATTTATTCTTCTCTCTACCTTCTAGTAGCACAGAGGCTTAAATTACGTGATCCCACACTGTGTTCAGATTTCAACTCGTCCATGAGACTTCCCTTCCAATCTATTTGAAGCCAGTCATGCCTCCAATGTACCTTCACTCATAGCACCTATCATAATCTTTGATTGTATGTGTTTATTTATTTATTATCTGTCTCCACACAGAATATAAAATTCCTGATAGCAGGTGTCTTTATCTATTTTGTAAATTAATGCATCAACAATGCCTTAAATACTGACTGAGGTAAACGAGGTGCTTAATATCTACTTATTGAATAAATGACTAAATATTATCCCATTCAAATAAGAATATTCACAGACTATAAAATTCTGGCTGTATTCTTTCTGTTCTAGAGTAACAAAAGTATGCTTATCCAGATATATTTATAGATATTTTTATATCTAAAACGAAGACTTTATTATGGATTAAAGAAGAGGGAATTGAATAATAAGGAATTAAGCTTAAACAAAATAAAAATATCATAATATTGTTTATTGTTTCCTCCAGTTTCTTTTTACTTTGCAGTATACTTTTAATACCAAATATTTTGTCAAGAGGCCCTACTTAATGTAAGTAGCTAGTATTTTCATGTATTCTCCAAGTTGTATTGTAATTTAAGTAAATACATATACGTTAAAAGATACACACTTTCTGATAAATCTGTACTTTTATGCTTTGAACATGACCTCAAAATAATGAATGTCTGCTTTTCAACTATATTTTTCTCTATTCCATTATTTTTTTTTCAAATTTCTTAGGCAGTTCCTCACATTCATAGAGTTTATACTCAGGCATTTATTTCATCACATACTTATGTTAAATCTCAGACTAATTAGTAATTAAAACTTTTCTAAGAACCTACTTTTCTAATATATAATCACTTCTAAATTAAATTTATTATTAATTAATCATATCTCAAATAGTAATGATCATTATAATAATGTTTCTTTTCCTAATTTTCATAATCATGTTACAAGTAGCAGAAAATGTCACAGCTGTTAGAAGTTCAGGAGTGAAACAGGCCTCACCTCTGTTCTTTTCACCTAGTGGAAAGCATTAAAGAAGGCAAACATGTTCTCATAGTTCTGATCTAGCTCTATAGTTCTTTCACATGAATATGGAATGAAGCTTCTTTTTTCTATATGTAATTATAAGAGAATAAAAACCCTAAAGAATATGTATGAAGTGTACAAACCATGGAGTAGTAAAAGGAATCCAGGCTATTGTTCAAGGTAGACTTCAGAAAAAAACTCACCTGTGTAATTACTAGGCACATGACCTAGAATAATTCAATAATCTCCCCGAATATCACCTTCTTCAGTGTAAATTAGAAAAATGGCAAAGCTATCTCACAAATTAATATAAGTGTTAACCAAGAATTTGTTTGGGATCCATATTTTCTTCTCAAGAGGCAAAACCTCAAGACTCTGGAGCTACACAGTCTGGAAATTTTAAAATTTTCTTTCTGTAGTATTATTGTTTTACCTAGAGTTTCACAACAGAGACAAAGAGGTGGATTTGGTTTAGAAGTAAGAGTTAAGGAAACATGGGGGATAGAATGAAATGGTAAACATATATCTAACAGATGTTACAGTTGTTTCAGACTGATGAAATAAGGAGAATAAATAAACAGACAATATTCAAGAAAATACAGCCAGAAAACATTGCAGAAATGAAAGAAATCAAGAGCCCTCCTAGTGAATGATTACATTGAGGTCCACACCATTTAAATAATAAAACAAATCCATATATAGATCTTTCATAGGAACACTACAAAATCTCAAACACACACACACACACACACACACACACAAACACACACACAAATTGAAGCAATATCATGGACAAAATAAATTAATGACCAGGATATCATATATAAATTATTAATATAACTTACTTACCTATTAGAATGGGTGGAAATGAGTTTGGAAAAGATAGTTTCAGGGGCTCAAGATGGCGACGGGTCTGTAGCGGCCGTGCCAGGAGACAGCGCGACCCTGAGAAGTGTGTGCTGTGATAACAGAGTACTATTTGCATTTCCAAGAGCAACAAAAAACGAATAAATCTTTGAACAACTAACCTACAACGCCAAAAAGCAGCTACAGGTTCGAGGTTTTAGGGCCGTCACAAAAGAAGATTCCTGAGAGCGCCCAAGCCGCGCTGCGGGTTCGAGCGAGCAACCCGAGACAACAAAGGCCAAGTAAGTCAGCAGAGATGACACAGAAATGGAGTGGAAGGCACCGGACCAGCCCAACTCTACGAGCTCTGTGAGTCACCCCCAGTCCAGCTCCACTTGTGGGGCAAAACCCGTCTGGCTCCCACCCGCCTGGCTCCCACCTACCACACCAGGCTAGGTGCCGGCAACAACACAGTCTCCATTTTCTTGGGTGGGGGTGGAGACGGCCGGCTAGGATCGGCCAGTCTGGAACCCCTTGGCTTGGCGCGGCCCCTCACTGAGACGTGCCACTTGCGTACCTCGACGCGGGGCCCCCTGGGACCTGTGGACTGGCCTACAATCCCACTCCCCCCACGGATCTCTGACGGGGCTGGTGGAGGGGGGAGTCCCCGGCCAGCGTCGAGAGGGCAGGGAAGAGGAGCCCGCCCAGATTGCCACTCCACCACACCCTGGGCTTCGGCCCCAGGTAAACTCCCTGTTTCCGGGAGGCAGACACTATCTCTGTGGCCCTCAGTTTGGAAGAACCCCAAACTGATTTCTGGTTGGGTGAGGGGAGCCCCGAGCGCTCTGGAGCTAGATTGAAACTGCCAGAAAGCACTCCCAGAGGGCGCCCGGGTCGACCCGTGCTGGGGGGGATTGAAAGAGGAACTGTGTGCTGTGGGTCCCTCCCCCGAGGAGCTCACACCCTGGAGTTGGAGATTACTACACAGATAGCCGCAGCACCGGGAGGAAAGTGAGAGATCCAGAGGAGGCCTTATCCAAGGCCACAAAAGCACCCAAAGCATCCCTTCCAGAAACCTGAAACTCTTCCTGGGCAGGGCGGGGCAGGGCACAGCTTTGATGTCCCAGCTGATAGACGAGGATTGCAGAAGACACACCTCAGCCCTGTACTGAGCGCACAGACAGGGTAGGGGTCCAGCAAAAGGAGGCGGAGTCTCGGAAAAAAAAATACACGCCCTGCAGGTCCGCTTTGCAAGGCTCAACAGCCCCACCTAGTGCACACAGAGTGGGAAAACGCCCCGATAGCAAGGTGCAGAACACACAAACCTTGCAGGCCCGGCAGGGAGGTATCAAGCAGCCTAGTAGAGTTCAAACTGATCAGAGAGGTGGCTCCCCACAGAGGTCCAAGACCCGAGTGAAACTCCCTGCCAGAATGAACAAACAGCCAAAAAGAGATACCAGAAATGCAAAAAACCAAGAAAGTACACCACCAAAAGTTAATAA
>NW_007726370.1:492183-492837 GCF_000696425.1 Galeopterus variegatus | reverse complement strand
ATGAAACCAGGAAGAGTATACAGGATCTGAAAGAGGAAATGTACAAGGAAATCACTGTCATAAAAAAAAAAATGTAGTAGAACTTGCTGAACTGAAGAAGTTTTTCAGCGAAATAAAAAACACAATGGAGAGTTCAACCAGCAGGATAACGAAAGTTGAAGAGAGAACCTCTGTACTTGAAGATGGGCTGTTATTAATAATACAAGCAGACAAGAAAAAAGAAAAAAAAATCAAAGATATTGAAAAAAATCTGAGAGAGATATTAGACAACCTTAAGCGCTCAAATATCTGAGTCATGGGTATTCCAGAAGGGGAGGAAAAAGGAGAATGTATTGAAAACATTTTCAACAAAATTGTGGCAGAAAACTTCCCAGGCATAGGAAAAACCACAGATCTTCAGATCCAGGAAGCTCAACGATCCCCAAATGTATTCAACCGAAAAAGGGCTTCGCCAAGACATATTATAGTCAAAATGGCAAAACACAAGGACAAAGAGAGAATTATGAAAGCTGCAAGAGAGAAGCGTCAAATCACCTATAAGGGAGCTCCAATCAGGTTAACATCAGACTTCTCAGCACAAACCCTAAAAGCTAGAAAGGAATGGGATGATATGCTCAAAATATTAAAGACAAAGATTGGAGCCAAGAATACCCT
>NW_007726370.1:490989-491707 GCF_000696425.1 Galeopterus variegatus | reverse complement strand
ACCAAAACTTGTGGGATACAGCAAAGGCAGTACTAAGGGGGAAGTTTATTGCATTAAATGCTTACCTCAGAAAAATGGAAAGATGGTAAGTAAACAACCTAATAATGCACCTTAAAGAACTAGAAAAACAAGAACAATCCAATCCTAAAGTTAGCAGACGGAAAGAAATCATCAAGATCAGAGCAGAACTTAACATAATTGAAACCCAAAAAACAATACAAAAGATCAATGAATCAAAAAGTAGGTTTTTTGAAAAGATAAATAATATCTACAAACCACTAGCATGGTTAACAAAAAAAAGAAGAGAGAAGATTCAAATAACAAAAATTAGAAATGAAAAAGGTGATATTACAACTGACCCAACTGAAATACAAGGAATCATCTGAGACTACTATAAACAACTATATGCCAACAAGTTCAAAAATCTGGAGGAAATGGATAAATTTCTGGACACACACAAGCTCCCAAAACTAAGCCATGAAGATGTAGAAAACCTGAACGGACCAATAAAGGAGATTCAAGCTGTTATCAGAAAGCTCCCAACAAAGAAAAGCCCAGGACCAGACGGATTCACAGCAGAATTTTACCAAAGATTCAAAGATTAAATGACACCAATTGTTTACAAACTATTCCAAAAGATTGAAACAGACGCAAAGCTTCCAAATTCATTCTACGAAGCACAAATCATCCTGATACCAAAACCAGGTAAAGATATAAC
>NW_007726370.1:488439-490142 GCF_000696425.1 Galeopterus variegatus | reverse complement strand
GTATGGCTAACAAAAAAAAGAAGAGAGAAGATTCAAATAACAAAAATTAGAAATGAAAAAGGTGATATTACAACTGACCCAAATGAAATACAAGGAATCATCCGAGACTACTATAAACAGCTATATGCCAACAAGTTCGAAAATCTGGAGGAAATGGATAAATTTCTGGACTCACACAAGCTTCCAAAATTAAATCAAGAAGATATAGAAAACCTGAACAGGCCAGTAACAATAAAGGAGATTGAAGCTGTTATCAGAAAGCTCCCAACAAAGAAAAGCCCGGGACCAGATGGATTCTCAGCAGAATTTTACCAAACATTCAAAGAGGAAATGACACCGATTCTTTACAAACTATTCCAAAAGATTGAAGCAGAAGCAAAGCTTCCAAACACATTCTATGAAGCAAACATCATCCTGATACCAAAACCAGGTAAAGATATAACCAAGAAAGAAAACTACAGGCTGATATCCTTGATGAATATAGATGCAAAAATTCTCAATAAAATATTAGCAAACAGAATACAACAGCACATATGTAAGATCATTCACCATGATCAAGTGGGATTCATCCCAGGGAAGCAAGGTTGGTTCAACATATGCAAATCAATAAATGTGATCCACCATATTAATAAAATCAAACACAAGGACCATATGATCATCTCTATTGATGCCGAAAAAGCATTTGATAAAATCCAACACTCATTCATGATAAAGACCCTTTATAAATTAGGTATAGATGGAAAGTATCTCAACATAATCAAAGCCATATATAATAAACCCACTGCCAATATCATCCTGAATGGGGAAAAACTGAAAGCTTTTCCTTTAAGAACAGGAACCAGACAAGGATGCCCACTCTCACCACTCCTATTCAACATAGTTTTGGAAGTATTAGCCAGAGCAATCAGAATTGAGAAGGAAATAAAGGGCATCCAGATTGGAAAAGATGAAGTCAAACTGTCCTTGTTTGCAGATGATATGATCCTATATATCGAACAGCCCAAATCATCTCCTAAAAAACTCTTAGAGGTGATAAAAGAGTTCAGCACAGTAGCAGGATACAAAATCAATACACAAAAATCAGTAGCATTTCTATTCACCAATAGTGAACAAGCAGAAAGAGAAATCAAGAAAGCCTGCCCATTTACAATAGCCACCAAAAAAATAAAATACTTAGGAATTGAGCTAACTAAGGATGTGAAAAATCTCTATAATGAGAACTACAAACCACTCCTGAGAGAAATTAGATAGGATACAAGAAGATGGAAAGACATCCCATGCTCTTGGATTGGAAGAATCAATATCGTGAATATGGCCATACTACCCTAAGTAATATACAAATTCAATGCAATCCCCATCAAAATTCCAATGACATTTCTCTCAGAAATGGAAAGAACTATACAGACATTTATTTGGAATAACAAAAGACCACAAATAGCCAAAGCAATGCTGACCAAAAAAAATAAAGCTAGAGGGATTACTCTACCTGACTTTAAACTATACTACAAAGCTATAATAACCAAAACAGCATGGTACTGGTATAATAACAGAGACTGTGATCAATGGAATAGAATAGAATAGAGCACCCTGAAATCAACCCATGTACTTACTGCCATTTGATTTTTGACAAAGGCACCAAGCCTATTCATTGCGGTCGGGACTGCCTCTTCAGCAAAGGGTGCTGGGATAACTGGATATCCATA
>NW_007726370.1:482679-484509 GCF_000696425.1 Galeopterus variegatus | reverse complement strand
AAATTCAAAAAAAACAAAACAAAAACAAAAAAATAAATAAAAAATAAAAATAAAATAAAATAAAATCATAAACCATTAACTACAAATAGCAGAGGATGGAAGTTATCAGTAAATGATCAATTTCAATAAATCAAAAAAAAATAAGTCACAAAGAAAACATGCAGTATAAATCCATTTATAAAGTTCAAGCTTCCAGTCAAGATGGCAGAATAGACAGTCCCCAGGGTCACTCTCTCCCACAATCAACCAACTTACAACTATAAAAAAGCAACAACAGCCAAGCTGGAGCTGCTAGAGCTCAGGGAAAGAGGAGGAGAGACCTACCAGGTGCATGACAGCCAGGGAAGCCACGATGAGAGAAAGAAAAAAACACTCTGACCATTTTGAGCCCTAGCCACAGCCAGGTTAGAGCTCCTGAGCACACGGAGCAGGATCCAGCAAAAGCTGCAGCTGTGCCCTTTGGATGAAGTTGCTTGGAGGTGTCAGGGGAGAAGAGGGCCTTGATGGCCCCCAGTCCAGCAAGACCACTAACAGAGCCACAAGAACTGAAAAAAGGAGCCAATCATAGGCCGGTGAGTCATCGCAAGGGACTGGAGCATGGCCCGTCCCATGGGAAGTGTTTGCAGCACGGGCAGTGGGGAGAACACTGGGGCACAGCAAGGACAGCTGATCTGCCCCCCAGTCAGTGCAGGACCACTCAGAGGAGACTGGTCAGGAATATAGAACTGCAGGGGGTGCAGTTTGATGATAAGACTCAGGACCAGATCAGAGTTTCTATACAACCCAGGAGCCCCAGAACTCTGGAAAGCAAGAAGTACCTATAAAGTCAACCATTAAAACCTGAACTGCAGGGCCAGCCCCGAGGCTCACTCTGGCGGCGCTGCTACCGCCGAGGCCCGGGTTCAGATCTTATATGGGGATGGCTGGTGCACTCATGGGCTGAGTGTGGTATGGACAACACCATGCCGAGGGTTACGACCCCCTTTTTTTCCGGTCAGGAAAAAAAAAAAAAAAAAAACACCTGAACTGCACAAAAAGACTTCCCCAGGGAATCAGCAGCAAAGGAGCAATTTAGCTCAAGTACTGATCCCCATAGGAAGTTCCCCCATTTTAGAAGTAAGCAAAGGACAAAAAATCAGTTCCAGTGCAGTTTAAGTAGTTAAGTAGTTAAGCCATGGGAACAGCAAGTAACCCAACACAGAAATGAAAAAAAAAAAAAAAACAAAGGTTAAGACAAAAAGAGACAAACTTTGAAATTAACTAATAAAGGTCGCATTTCACCAAAGAACACCTTAAACACCTAGAAGGACCAGAAGTCCCCTGTGCTGCCAATGGCCTCAGCTATGCCTCCTGACACCTGCAACCAATCCTGAGAGTGGGAGACGAGAGCCTGCGCCACATACACCCAGCACGCGCAGACAGCTCAGCGGCAACCACCAAGCCACAGCAAGAAGGGCCCTGGGTTCCTGAGCTGCGGTGATGGGGGGCGAGGGCCCGGCAATGACTGAGCCACTGCTGGAAGCCCCCCGGTCTCCCCTGTGGGAATGAGGGGGGTGCCACAGGCCTCAATCCCACCCCTCCTCTTTCCTCCTTCTTCCATCCCATTTCCTTCCCCTTTCCCCTCTCCACCTCCTTCCCAACTGCTCCACAACACCACCATAGAATGTAAAAAATAATATTAATAAAATTACACTTCCTTTTTTAAAAAAAACTTCTTTAAAAACATTATAAGAAATAATTTTTATGTAGTGATTCTTGGAGTGTAAGACTCTTGGATGTTACTGTTCTCTCAGCTTTGTTACATGAAAAAATAAAAAGAAAAATATAAAA
>NW_007726370.1:474827-482536 GCF_000696425.1 Galeopterus variegatus | reverse complement strand
CAAGAAGGGCCCTGGGTTCCTGAGCTGCGGTGATGGGGGGCAAGGGCCCGGCAATGACCGGGCCACTGCTGGAAGCCCCCCGGTCTCCCCTGTGGGAATGAGGGGGGTGCCACAGGCCTCAATCCCACCCCTCCTCTTTCCTCCTTCTTCCATCCCATTTCCTTCCCCTTTCCCCTCTCCACCTCCTTCCCAACTGCTCCACAACACCACCATAGAATGTAAAAAATAATATTAATAAAATTACACTTCCTTTTTAAAAAAAAAACTTCTTTAAAAACATTATAAGAGGGCCGGCCTGGTGGCGCACTGCTACAGTGCGCCGCTTGGGAGCGCGGCGGCGCTCCCGCCAAGGGTTCGGATCCCACATACAGACCGGTTCCCATTCACTGGCTGAGCGAGGTGCGGGCGCAACACCGAGGGTTGCTGCGATCCCATTGCCGGTCCCGGTCCAGTACGGGCGCGACACTGAGGGTTGCGATCCATTGCTGGACATGAAAAAAAGACAAAAAGGAAAAAAAAATAAAAAATAAAAACATTATAAGAAATAATTTTTATGTAGTGATTCTTGGAGTGTAAGATTCTTGGATGTTACTGTTCTCTCAGCTTTGTTACATGAAAAAATAAAAAGAAAAATATAAAAAGAAAAAAAAAGTTCAAAAGCAAGCAAAACTAAATAATTAGTGTTTAGAAATATATACATAAATAATAAAACTATTTTTAAAATCAAAGGAGTGATTAACTCAACCTTTAGGGTAGATGTTGCCTCTGAAGGGGAGGACATCATAAAGGATGAGAACACAAGGGCTTCAATGCTGCTTAACCAGAGTGACACATACATGTGTGTTCATTTTGTCATACATTTATTGCGTGTATATACAAATAACGTTTTACTTACTTTCCCCAAAAAATTAACTTTTAAAAAAGATACTTCATTTATAAAATAACTATAACACAGTATGAAAGAGGAACTATCCAATAACAACAAAAAACTTTTGGAAATTAAAATATGACGGCCAAAATAAAAATTTATTTTATAAATCTAAATAGAAAATTTAGACAATAAATAGAAAGACATCTCCCAGATTACAATATAAAGAGACTGATAACATGGGAGAAAAGACAAAAAATTCGAAGGGCTATTCTAAGAGGTTTTACAACCAAATAAGAATTAGCGAAAGAGAAAAAGAAAAAAAGAAGAAAAATTATCACAGAAGTGCTAATAGATCATTTTCCTGAGATAGATCCAATCTTCAAATTGAAAGGACTCATTCTATGTTCAGAACTTAAATGTGTCCTGTAAAACATCATACCTATGAGGATAAAGAGAAGATCCAAAGAACTGACAAGGAGAAAAGACAGTTCACCTGCAAAGGAATGAGACTCAGAACATAGGATGTGGAAAGGCAACGAAAAAAGGCCTTCAAAATTCCCAGGGAACATGATTTTCAATCCAGATTTTTATAACCAGGCCTATGACCACTTTTGAGAACATAAAAAAGATGTTCTCAAGCATGCAAGGACTCAGAAGTTTATATGCACTATGTCTTAGAAGTAAAAATGTATCTCAAAAAATAGGGAAGTATTGCATTAAAACAAAAAAGGAGGAAGGCAAAAGGCCCCCCAAAACAGTGATTCCCAGCCCAAGAAAGGAGTGAAGCAAAATTCCAGTATGATAGCCACATAGCTGTCCTAAAGAGCCCTCGTAAAGACTGGGGCCAGAAGACAGAGGGTTTAGTGTGGGGAGACTCAGAGCAGATGAGAATAAATAGAACAGATAATTTGGATGGGAGTTTGGAAAACTTTGAGGATAAAACAAAGGCAGGTGAAGTGTAAAAGCGAGAATCTATTTGAATTTAACACAAGGAACATTCCCCATTAGGTGGCACGAGGATGGTTAACTGTGTACCTCACAGAGAAGGAAATGAAATTCTGGCATATTACTTGGCTCTGAAATGAACAATGCACACGTGCACCTACACAGGTTCAGGTCCTCCAGGAAGCAGTGGTCAAGGTAGAGGAAGAAATGCAAGAGATGTACTGGGTGGGGATGCCTGTGAAAGGAAAGGAAGAAAAAAGGATGTTCGGGTGGGAAGAGCCAGGGCAAAAGTTGCCCTTTGCTGAGTCCCAGGTTGGGCAGCAGTGGCCAGTACCTAGAATCCCAGCCATGCTCAGTTATTGGCTGGAGTTGCCCAGAGAGAGCCAAGGAAGGCATGTCCTTTGCTGGAAAACTGATGAATCTCAAAGGTACTGCAGTGCAGGTTGCCAGCCAATTTGACTCTGCAGGAAAAGCTCTCTTAAAGGGAGACCTGAGTGGCATAGCACACTTCTTTCAATATATGCAACACACAAAGCCAGACCCCAAGGACACCACCTTAAGACTAAATCCAATTACTGCATTGGCTGGAAATCCAATTCTTTCAGTGATATGCACCCCTTTATATTAGGTCCAGATGTGGTCTAGTCATTTACAAAAAAAAAGGCAAGTTATCTTACCCAAAATACTCAATGGTGAGGGAAGTAGGAGGATAAACAACCTCAATAAAAGCTATTCAACTATCAAATACCACTGGGCCCATGTTGTGAAAACTACCAGAGCTCATAATTATCTCCATTAGCTATTATAGACCTCAGTTTTGTTGTCTCTTTGTTCATTTTCCTCAGAGGCTTCTGGTTTTGTCTCTGGAGTTTCCTTCTTGTCCATTATCCTCCTTAGACACATTCAAAGTGGGGCTGCACAGCTTTCACAACCTACTTCATCAATATAGATTTGCAGATTTGCAAGTCGTTTTGAGGTCAGAAAATCAGACTTTTGCAGTCCTGATGTGTGGAATATTTGGCAACAACATTCCCTGAAAAACTTCTAGTCTTTTAGATTTCAAGGATTAAACACAGCTGAAGATATTATCAACATAACACATCATTTGTAGACTTGAAAACTGCCATTTTACTTACTATCTTCTGTGCTCTACCTAGAACACCCTCTGGTATAACCAACAGATACTGGAAGCCAATGAGAGAACAGGCTTGGGTAGCAAGGCAACACCCTTAATTTCATCTTTGCAGCTACACTGGTTCCCATAGTCTGACAGAGGTGCTTGAGAGATTGGGAGCTCTAGACTTATCTCCTACCAAAGCTGACAGTTCTATAATTGCTTGCATGTGGAAGCAGAATCAGTTAACTTTTTCAGCCCTGTAGGGTTTCAAATCACCAGATCTCCTGTCGTCTATCATTGCCTTAGGCACAGAGCTCATCTCTGTGATGCAAGAAAGTTTTCCCTTCCATTACTACTTGCAAACTAGCCTGAGAACTCTTCTCTCTTGTAGGGCCTTTTTTAAAAATGCAAGAAGCAACCAACAGACAGGATTTAACCCCTGTAGGGGTTGCTGGCTTACTTGGCTCATAATTTGCCTGTCCAGTTATCAGAGGCATGTTGGCCACCGTATTGCCACAACATTAAAAAAAAAATGCCACCATCACCTCTTACATTCAGCAATGTCTATATCCTTGAAACCAACAAACAAATGCATCTATTTAAGTTTCTGTTATATGCAGTAGTCTACTTTCATATACCAAATTGTATATTAATTAAGTTGCAGGTTAAGCTATATGAAATAGAAACTTGAGTTAACGTACCTTTAAAAAAATAGAAGATAATTTCCCTCTCCCATAACAGCAGCAGGGTGGAAGAAAGGGGGATAGACAGTACAGCCCCTTCCTTTAAGGACGTGTCTTTGGAAGTATCATGTATCATTTTCACTTACAATCTCCTGGCTAGAACATAATTCCATGGCCATGTTTAAATGCAAGGAAAGCTAGGAGGTGGATGGTCATGTATTGTACTAACAGTTCCAGAGTTCTCTTACTGTAGAAGAAAGAGAGGAAGGAAATCAGGGACAGCAAGTCTCCTCTGCCACTTTTCTCTCTGTCTTTCCCCTTATTCAACAAAGAATGTCCACACTAATTCTCCTGAGACAGAACTTCCCCCATAATTTGCTTAATCAAGACTGATATGAATCCCTACTTCATAGCACGTAAAAAATCACTTCGCCTATGCCCTGACTTTCAAGGATCCTTAATCATACTTCTTTCTAAGTCAAGCTCAAATTTCATCGTTTTCATAAAATCTCAGTCTACTCCAGCTTGGCCTCTCTATCCTCTGAACTGTCAGTGACACAGTTTAGCATTTGATTGTTCTCTAATGTTAAGTGTGTGTGTTTTGTCTGTAAAGACTAATGTGCTCATTTATAAATATGTTTCAGTATTTATCCTTCCCCCCCCCCACAATACATATTAAAGTGTCAATCTCATAGAAAGTGCTTAACGAACAATGATTGATGGATCAGAATCCTACGTTCTTAAGGATGGAAGAAGTATAAGGGCAATAACTTAAAAGCAAAACAAAGAATTTTTACCCCCCCACAATACATATTAAAGTGTCAATCTCATAGAAGGTGCTTAACGAACAATGATTGATGGATCAGAATCATACGTTCTTAAGGATGGAAGAAGTATAAGGGCAATAACTTAAAAGCAAAACAAAGAATTTTTATTTTTTCCAATGCCAAGGTTTGGTAAATGTACAAGGGGTCTTCAAAAAGTTTATAGAAAGATTCATACTATCTTTTAGTTCTATCTTTCTACAAACTTTTTGAAGTACCCTCAAACTGTTTAGAGTTGTATTTCTCTTACAAGTAAATTTCTAAGAGGTTCACAAGACATTATTTCTTTCTTAAAATATGTATTTTTCTATTTCTTAACATTAAAGAATTGCAAAAAAAAGGAAAAAATACTAAGAAATATAAACAGGGAAATAAAATCATCTATAATCCCTACAAGAATAGATTACCACTACTAACATTTCGGTATATATTCTTCAATGAAAGATATTATTCCAAATGAGAATGAGAATTATATGCACAGAGTTTGAATTGTCAGAGACCTATTACAGTATTGTCTTAAATGACTTAACAGGACTTCATCAAGCCTACTAATGTGCTTGTGTCTGTACCGCTTTCACCAAGGCATATATTTAACTGATTTTATGCTTCAGGGTTTACTATAGACAAATGCTTGGCTTACAGAGTTATAGTGACAACATCTATACTCAGAATACAAAGTTATAGCATTTTTATGTGTCTCATTTTTTCTACTCTATGTGTTATAAGCATCAATATATAAATTTTCAAGAAAAAAAGAATAGCTGCTCTATAAATTTATCGATATATTTTATGGTCTTCACAATTCTTGGAAGAGACAGTAAGATGTATTCTCTCAACTTTCAAACAAAATTCCCATAAGATACATTTTTCTTTAGAAAGTTATCATTAAATTATATCTACCCCGTCTTGTCTACCTCACACAGTTAGGATGAAAATAAATAAATAATTTTGAAGGAATTTGGGGCTCTTGGAAGGAATAACAGCATATAAAGGTGAAGTATTATTTTATTTACAAATTTAAGATTTATTTTGAAATAGAGCATTGTATTGTATATATAGAGATATTTTTCAAAGTCATTACTTTCTGTCTCAATAAAAATCAAATCATTAATTGTTTCCCTTTACTATGTAATGGGTCCTCAGATCCAAAGTATTTCTTGAAATGATCTCTTTTCTACATTGAAAAATAGTGTATCCCACTGAGAATAAATGGCCACCTGCTCGTTTCAAAGGGGAGCATTACAGAAATGAAGGTTACTTATGAGAAACTCAGAGAGTAATCCATGCATGATGAGTAACAATTGCAAAAATGAACACCAGATATGATATGAAATCAGGAGGAGGAACTATCCTAAAAAATACCTCCATTCCAGGCCGGCCCGTGGCTCACTTAGTAGAGTGCGGTGCTGATAACACCAAGGCCACAGGTTCGGATCCTATATAGGGATGGCCGGTTTGCTCACTGGCTGAGCGTGGTGCTAACAACACCAGGCCAATGATTGAGATCCCCTTACTGGTCATCCTTAAAAAAAAAAAAAAAAACCTCCATTCCTTTATTTTTGGCCAATGGTTGAGATCCCCTTACTGGTCATCCTTAAAAAAAAAAAAAAAAACCTCCATTCCTTTATTTTTGACTTCTCAAACTGCTACTGCTAGGTTATTATTTCCCATACTGGAAATAATAGAAAACCAAAAAAAAAAAATGGTCCCTAGACAAAATGTGAACAATTATTAAATCCAGGTGATAAGTATATGGATATTTGTTATATCACTCACTCACTCTCCTTTTCTGTAGTTTCCTAAATTGTTATAATAAAAAGTTGCTTTGCCCCAAGGTTTTAATCACCTCCATTTTACCAACTAATAACCCCTTAATGGCCAAAATTGGTACCAGCAAAGGAATTCACTTTATTATTTTCCAGACCTTTTTAAAAATAAATCGTTAGTGTCTGATTTTAACTAAATAGGCCAACTAACAAATTCTAGATAAGCTCTGCCTTCATTATCCTTTGCCTCTGTGCAATTTCTGTGATCTATTTCAAGATCTACTTATGTCCCCAGGCAGCCTCTGCTACTCTCCAACAATATCATTTATGTTCATTCCTCAAAAGTACTTCCTGGGTACTTCTGCTTGTAGGCTTATAGATTTTTACAAAAATGTATATAATTTTGGGCCGGCCCGGTGGTGCACTGGATAGTGCGCCGCTTGGGAAGCGCGGCGGCGCTCCCGCCCGAGGGTTCGGATCCCACATACAGACCGGTTCCCGGTCACTGGCTGAGCGAGGCACGGGAGCAACACTGAGGGTTGCGATCCCGTTGCCGGTCCCCGGTCCGGGACGGGGGCAACACTGAGGGTTGCGATCCGATGCCGGACACGGAAAAAAGACAAAAGACAAAAAAAAAAAAATGTATATAATTTTTATAGGTATTATTTATTTCTTCCTGCCTCATAATAAGATCTATTATTTTAATAGTCACATTGAAGAAAAAGAGCAGCAAATAGATATTTTATCAAGTAAGTTCAATTGGCCACTCAAGGGGTACCCTGTACATCAGATTCATCTTGAAAATAATTTTAAATGAGAGCTAATACTTATTGAGCACTCTATTTTTCTAATCCTCGGCTAAGCACTTAAGTTTCGATTTCTCATTATTTTCTCATAATAATAACAACACTATATTTGCTATATCCAGAGAGAAAATCCACCTGTCTTAGAGAACTGGCAGTCCTGTATGTAGAAATATTCTCTTCTTCATTACATCAACTGCACCTACTCACTAAGCATTCTGTGTAGTGGGTTAGAAATCGTGATTCTCATTTGATTTTAGAATAAGGTTTTTAAGTAAATGCATGTATGGGGCAAAAGCCCTTGGACAGGGGCCACAGCCCATAGATAGTGTGGCCAAAGCCCATCTAATCAACTCTTAATCACTGGTTAGGTACGGGACTGTATACTTTAATTATTTTAGAGACAACAGGTAGTTGTCATATCAGTTCTGTTAAGAGATTTTAAGAATTGCTGAAGGGAAAGTTGTGGAAAAGATGTTTGCTAGGGGCAAGCTCTCTGTTGGGGGAAACTGTAGAGATAATTGTATTTAGATTTTATCATAAGAGTGTAACTTTTGTTTAAGGAGAGGTCATACTTTAGATAATAAGCCAGTTTGACCAATTTAGCCCTTTACTAATTGTACTTTGGAATGTCACTTCAATTTACTGATGTTACTAGTTTCCATTGTTAAGCTATACTTAGCCATAGACAACTTTTGTA
>NW_007726370.1:472119-473755 GCF_000696425.1 Galeopterus variegatus | reverse complement strand
CCAAAATGCTAAGTGATCTATTTTTAGTAAACTTTATTTTTCAGAGTAGTTTTAAGTTTACACAAAAATTGAACAGCACATGTAGCAAGTTTTCATATACCATCTCACTCCTCGCACACATAGTTTCCCCTATTATTAACATCTTGCATTTGTGTGGCCTATTTGTTACAACTGAGACAATACTGATACATTATTATTAACTAAAGCCCACAGTTTACATTAAGGTTCACCCTTTGTGCTGTACACTTCTATGGATTTTGACAAATGCATAATGGCATGTACCACCACTACAGTATCATACAGAATATTTCCCTTCCCTAAAAATCCTTTGTGCTCCACCTATTTATCTCTCCCTCTCTCCTCTGAATCCCTAACAACCGCTGATCTTTTTACTATCTCCAGTTTTGCTTTTTCCAGAATGTCATATAGCTGGAATCATACAGTGTATAGTTAATTCAGATTGACTTCTTTCACTTAGCAAGATGCATTTAAGATTCCTCTATGTCTTTTCATGGCTTCAAAGCTCATTTATTTTTATTGCTGAGTAAAATTCCATTATATGGATGAACTAGGTTGTTCATCCATTCACCTACTAGAAGACATCTTGGTTGTTTTTAGTTTTTGGCAATTATGAATAAGGCTGCTATAAATATGCAGTTTTGGGGGGTAAATGTCTAAAAACATGATTCCTAGATCATATGGTAAGCCTATGGTTAGCTTTATAAGGAACTGCTAAACTGTCATCCAAAGAGGCTTTACCATTTTGCCTTCCCACCAGCAATGAATGAGATTTCCTGTTCCTCCATATCCTCACCAGCATCTGATGATGTCAGTATTTGGGATTTTATCTAGGAATCTANTCCTCCATATCCTCACCAGCATCTGATGATGTCAGTATTTGGGATTTTATCTAGGAATCTAGTTTGAAAAAATATTAGAACAAGTAAATTAGCAATGTTTTAGGATACAAGGTCAGCATACAAAAGTAGATTGTATTTATACACACTAGCAACAGAAAAATTAGAAAATAATATTTTAAGATACTATTTACGGTAGCTTAAAAATACTTGATAAACTTAATGAAAGGTGTAAAAATACACTGAAAATAACAAAACATTTCTTGAGAAAATTCAAAGAACTAAATAAATGGGTGCATATGCCATGATCATACATTGGAAGACTCCACATTATTAAGATTTCAACACTTTCCCAAATTGACCTATATATCCAATTCAATCCTAATCAAAGTCCCAGGAGAATTTTCTTAAATAAATTGTCAAACTCACTTTAAAATTTGTATGTAAATTCAAGGAATGTAGGATAGCCAAAACAGTTTTGAAAAAGAATAAAGTTGGAAGATTTACACTCCCTGAATTCAAGGTTTACTATAAAGCCACAGTAATCATTATAATGTGACCTTGGGCTGGGGATAGACAAGTGAATCAATAAAACAGAATAGAGTCCAGCCATAAAGCCACTGTTATATGGTCAGGTGATTTTCAACAAAGATGCTAAGGCAATTCAAAGAAGAAACAGAGGTCATCTTAAGAAATTGTTCTGGAACATTTCAATCTCTATGAGAAAACAACAAAGAAGTAGAGCACTGACCACTACCTCTTACCATGCTCAAAAAAAA
>NW_007726370.1:469165-470592 GCF_000696425.1 Galeopterus variegatus | reverse complement strand
AAGGATGGGCTTTAATCCCCAAGTACAGACTGGAATCTATGTCAGTCTCTCACCATCTTCAAGTTTCCAACTCCAGTGACTGGGGAGATGTGTTAGTTTCCTAAGGCTGCCACAATAAAGTACTAAAACTAGGTGGCTTAAAACAGAAATCTATTGTCTCAGTCCTGGAAGCTACACGTCTGAGATCAACCTCTCAGTAGGGTTAATTCCTCCTGAGAGCTATGAGAGAGAATCTCTTCCATGCTCTTCTCTTAGCTTCTGGTGGTTTGCTGGCAGTCTTGCATTCTTGGCTTCTGCTATATCACCCCAATCTCTTCCTTCATCCTCACATGGTATTCTCTCTGTGTGCATGTCTATCTCCATTTTTTCCCTTCTTATAAGGACAACACTTATATTGGATTAGGGCCCTAAAGATTTCATTTTAACTTGAATAACTCTGCAAAGACCCTGTCTAAGGTCACATTCTGAGGTACTGAGCATTAGGACCCCAAATATCGTTCTTGTGGGGGCATGAATTCAACCTGTAATAGAAGACAAGCATGCACCTGGCACAGGATTCAGTGCAGTATGAAGAAGTACAGCTCGACAAGAGGAGCTACAAACTCAGATCCTGCCTCACGCTAACAGGGTAACCAGCAAATAAGCAACAACGTGTGTGAGCAGTAACAGTGCCACCTACCTTGTTCCAGCCTCCCATAAATGATGGCTGCTGCTTGATGTCTGCATTCCAAATCCTGTGCCAATTTTCTCTCTGGCCCACACTAACCAGAACTACACAGGGAAGGGAATCCTGGGAAAAGGAGTTCCAGCTTAGCTAAATTGACACAATGCAAATCCACCACAAACTCATTCAATTCAATAAAGACAGATGTGTTTTTTAAAACCGATTAAAAGTCTGAATAGACCCTTCACAATATATGGTATACGAATGGCCAGTGAACACATAAGAAGGTATTCACTCTCATTAGACTTCAGGAAAATGCAAATTAAAATCACAATGAGATACTACTGAATACCCACTGAGTGACTAGAGATACTACTGAATACCCACTGAGTGACTAATGGTAAAACAAGAAACTGGTAAAATCAAATGTTGATGGGGATGTTTTTATTTTATTTTGAAACACATGAAAATATTTTGTCCAGTCAATATTTTAAATGGATCTTTATATTATTATAGTAGTTCATAATGCTATCATGTGATATCCTTTAACTACCAACTGAAGTAGATATAGCCATGTGGTAGACAGAATAATGGCCCCCCAAAATGTGCACATTCTAATCCCCAGAACCTATGAATATATTAGCAAAGGGGAATTAAGTTCGTTTAAAGTTGCTAATTAACAGACCTTAAGATAGAAAAGTTAGGCCGGCCCGGTGGCGCACTGCTACAGTGCGCCGCTTGGGAGCGCAGCGGCGCTCCCGCC
>NW_007726370.1:414791-468453 GCF_000696425.1 Galeopterus variegatus | reverse complement strand
AGCCAGCCTTCTGTGTGTGGGAGCAACTTCATTTCAGCAAAGGACCCAAAGAAATTACAAGCAGTGAGACCCAGACTTGGAATAGGCCTTAGCTTTCTGATGAGGAAGTCATATACATTTTCACTCTCAGAACTTCATGGACTTGAACTGAAAATATATAACACTAGAGTACTTTAAATCATCTTACTTTGCCCAAAGGTATGTCAGCTACATAACCTGCAGACTAAAATCAAAAATTTCAACTTATATTATTTAACCCAGGATCTAAAAAATTTCACTCTCAGAACTTCATGGACTTGAACTGAAAATATATAACACTAGAGTACTTTAAATCACCTTACTTTGCCCAAAGGTATGTCAGCTACATAACCTGCAGACTAAAATCAAAAATTTCAACTTATATTATTTAACCCAGGATCTAAAACACACTAGAACCAACAACACATATCAATCATTTTAAACAATTCTAAATCAATTTATGTTAATGAGCCTCCCCTAGCTTAGTGCCAGGAGTGTTCATTTGTAAGAAATCAAATAAATGAACCTGACCTTTCTCAAGAATTTAAAAGCAGTCCAGAGAAGTAAATTATTTTATTTGGATAGTAAGTTAAGTGTCAAAGTTAATACATCTCTTAGAGAAAATGACTTAACACATTAAGTTATGAAGCAATCTAGAGTGTCTCCAGGGCTGCTTCTTATGCTCAACAGCATAAATAAGTAGTTTAGAAGTAAACAAATATATACGGATGGCACAGCAGCTACACATTTCCCAACTCCATGGGGGCATCAACCACATAAAAGACATGTGAGTAATGACCTCTAGAATTGTGCATCATAGTGTTCCTGAGGGTACAAGATGTTTTTGACACTGTATACTGTTCTGCCTATCACCCTCATAAACTTTGTTCTTGTCCATGGATGGAAAAGGTAGTCTCTTAAACACCGTGATTTGTGGAAGGACAAAGGGTCCATCTGTCTTGATAATTCTCTCTACAAGTCAGAGACATGAAATTCTACCTCAACTTTGTTCTTTTGGATTGACATTCTTCTGACTCCAAATATCTTTTTATTCTTTTATTATTATTCATACTTTCTACTTATTGTAAAAATTTAAAACATAAAGGAAAAAAATTCATAATTCTATTGCTTTAAGAGGCCTCTTCCAGACTTCTTCAGGTAGTACATACCATCACCCAGTATATACTCTATAAGAGCTCTCTGGTAACAGGTGTGGCCGCTGTGGTCACTGAGGGAATGAAGGCGAGATGATGTTACTGTCCTTCTGATGCTAAGAAGGCCCTCAGAAGGCAGGCAGTGACATCACAAGTCAATCTCAAAGATATGTATTTTTTGATGATGACATACACATATCTCAAGAAACCACTTCCCACAAGATATTTCCCAGTCTTCCCAAGTCCCCAGCACATCCCACCCCCATTGAGCAAATATATATTTAAAGGGGTGGGATCTTTATTGGAAGAAAGGAAAGAAGTCAGAAAACTTTACCCCCAATTTGGAGATCCATGTGTTTAAACATCACTTTCCACCTTCCTGTGAGGTCTTGACATCTAATGATGTTTAGCATCTTCCCTAAATCACTAAAGCCAGGCTTTACTGATAACTCAATCCAAGGGTAGCTTGGATTCTTCCCCATGGTCAGGATCAGTACATCACATGTAAACAGATATTTAATAAAGACCTCATATTGACTTGAAGAAGATGGAAAGCCTTCTTAAAGTTAAAGAAAAGTAGGTTTTCAGAGTGTAGTTTAGTAGTAGATGGTTTAACATCATTTAATGCTGGATGATGCAGAGCTTAACAAATGTGTAAACCAAAAATTAAAGAACAAAGGAAGGATGACAGCAAAATCTCTCAGTTTAACTGATTATTCTTTCTTTTAAACTTCCCAAAACATGTTTAATTACAAATATGAGAATTAAGTACATTATGACTATTTTTCCATGTTAATAAACATAATTCTCCAATTTTACTGTCCATAAGTATAGAGCAGTCTAATTCGTAGATATGCTGCAATTTATTCAGCCAGTCCCAACAGTTGGACTTTAAAAGCTTTCCTACTTTTTGCTATTATAAGCAGAATTGCAATAAACATATCCACATGTCAGTCTTTACACATCCTTAATTATTTTACAAATTGCTGAGCTAAGGAATATATGCACATTTTAAGGGTTTCATTACATATTGCATATGTAATCACATATTGCATATTTCATATTGATCTTCCAAAAGTTAGTACACTCTTTCCAGCATTGTATCAGAATACTTGCTTCCCTACACTCATCCCATAATTAGGTATTTTCATAACTGAATGTTTAACTTGATAAGTATAAAATTGTATCCCCTTATTTTTCCTGTGGTCATAGTTTGCCAACCCCTGCTCTAAAGGATTCAGAGATAGCACTTGCAGGAAAACAACTACTAGGCTGAGAGGGTGCAGACAATGAAGAACTAAGGATGTTGAAGAAGGCAGGGCTACTACAGGAATAAGTCGTCTGTCACGGGGAAGAAACTTGCCAGAGGTCACAGACCTGATTTGGTCTAAAGAAGTGTCCCAGAAGGTAGGGAGATAGCTACCTGAGGATGTGGCCAAAACTGGCAGTGAAACAGTGCAGGTGGGAGGGAGGAGCTGATGAGAGCCCCACGGGGCCATCTGCATACTGACCCACTAACTTTCACAACGAATAAAAAGGAATGACAATAAGAACCTGGAAGGGAAGGGCCCTCCTGTCGTCATCCACTCAACAGTGTCCCTCCAGCACCCTCTATTGATAAAGCTTGACATTAAGCCAGCTGGAGGAGAAATATGTAGAAGGTTCAGCTCCAGTATCACAAAGCAGGGCACAGAATGCAGTGACAATAAGAACCTGGAAGGGAAGGGCCCTCCTGTCGTCATCCACTCAACAGTGTCCCTCCTGCACCCTCTATTGATAAAGCTTGACATTAAGCCAGCTGGAGGAGAAATATGTAGAAGGTTCAGCTCCAGTATCACAAAGCAGGGCACAGAATGCAAATTGGGGCTGAGAGACAAGTTAAAATCTGGTATATAGGTATAAAATTTTCTAGTGATCCAACTTCATTCAATGATAAAGTTTGAAAAATCTAAAGGATCAAAAACTTAGCATGTCCTAGTAATCTAAATATCCATAGTCCTAGCCAGGCTTTTAGCATATTATCTAAGTCACTGGTAAGTACCAGAATTGCCAACTGTGGTAAACTGATGGTATAAATGGCCCCAATTCTTCACTTCTCCTTTTATCTACATCTTTTGCCATGTGCCTTTGCAGCTCTGCTTCCTAAGAAGGCAGAGCCTGTGAATCTGGGCTGGTCTTGCAATTTGCTTGAGCCAATAGATATTAGCACATGTGATGCAAGCAAAAGCTTGAAAAAGTATTTCTTTGACTCTACCTATCTCTTGCCCTTGGCCATTCCCATAAAAACATGTCCAGATTACCCTACTAGAGGACAAAAGATACATGGAGTAAAGCCAAGTCATCCAATGTGACAAGAATGTCTAGGTCAACCAACAGTTTTCACCCAGCAATGGGAGCAAGCCCTGCTAAGAACAACAGCTGCCCAAGTGACCATAGACAAGCCCTGTACATGAGCAAGCCCTGTAAAGCCCAGATCAGACCAGGTAAACAATACAGATTTATAAGTTAAGTAAATGTTCATTGTTATATCCTAGTAAGTTTTGTTTTGGGTTTTTGGGGTTTTTTTGGTTATTTATTACACAGCATTATAGTGATAATAGGTAACTGATATCCTTCCCTTCTATAGATTAACGAAAGAGAGCAACTTGATTTGTGCACCACACAGGTATATGGATAGTTGACATTTTACTTTGAAATTTGAGATCCTTCTTTGTTTTCCCACATTAAAAATATCCAACATCTGCTTTGAGGTAATGATCAGATATATTGTAAGTCAGATGAAAGCTTTTACCAGGAACCATCTTTGGAGTTGGAAGACATGAGAGTAACCTGCTGCAGGATCTGTTGAAGCATTAAAGGACCCAGCATTTGCAGGCTTGAGGAATGGTTTCTTTCACCCTTAATACTTCCAGTTTACAACTCCATGGTACATACATGTAGATACCCAAACTCACCTGAACAGTAGCTTAGTCCACCACCATCTTCTCAATCTGAAAAGGTCCACTGAAACATAAAACCCATGAAAAAAGCAAAACATAAAAACTTTTTTCTTTAACCCATTCCTATTGGGCCATTTCAGGTATTCCTCACTAAGACATTTCCATGCCACAGGGATCAAAGATCCTCATGCCATACCCTGGCAGCCCCCTGTGGCCTCTCACCCTTTGTCTTTCTCCTATTCCTGGTTTCTCTTCATTCCACCATATATCAAGCCAGCTCTCAGATGCAAGCATCTACAAAACTCATACCTACTGAGATTATAGTGACTGATAACTTAGGGGCAATTGGATGTTACCAGGGAGAAGGTATAAGTGTATAAGACAGAATGGCAGACATCAGTAGTAGAATAGGGAGGGAATTAGGGAGCACAGCCAGAGGAAAGGCCTGTGTCATGGGTGTGAGACCTATAGAGTTACACAGTACTCTCTGCGTAGAAGGACCCTACACTTGGGTTAATGCTTTGCCATTGCCATCTTGAAATTTTTAATAATTTTTTAACAAGGGGATATGCATTTTCATTTTGCAATTGGCCCCAGAGATTCTGTAGCTGGGTCTGTCCAGAGGTAACAGGTCATTCTTCTGATGTGTTCTGTCTTCTACAACAAAACTTCTATTTCATGCATAGAAATCATTTGATCTATGAAGTCTTCTAGATGATACTGATCTAATAAGCTACTGAAGTCGAATCCTATTAACATCTGGTATTTCAAACCTCAGGTCTTTTGCCTCTCCATAATCATTCATATACCAGTTTACTTACCCTTTTAAAAGGGTTGAAACTGACACTGGTAAATGTCTGAGATGACCTGTAAGAGGCCTGTTTTGGTTTCCTCCAGAACAGAACATATTACCACTAATACTACAGCACCATGTTAAATGTACTGCTGGGACTGCCATGTAAACCCTTATCTCTCTTGACTTAGTTTCACATTCTCTTCTGTAGCAGGGAAAATGGAGATCAAAAATGCAATTTTTCCCAAGAGATAACATTTTATGTACTATTTTTTAAACCTACATTGTGTGTCAGGTATCTAAAAGAACACATAAAAATGGCCTTTCTAAAATAGCCTTTTCAATTACCTCTCAGTTTAATACCTTTGTAACTCTTCCAGATGCTATAAAGCCCAAGGACTGGAGTTTCCTAGAAGTGTCATTATTGCTGCCAGGCAACCACAAACCTGCTCACTGGGTTTTTCTATAGCCTCTCCTTGTTGTACTATATTCCATGTCCTTCACTTATGGAACATTCCCCCACAGTCCATCCACATCCCATTAATATAAGGAAGAAAATCCCAGCCCTTTGACTTTGGTTCCCCCTACTTAGAAATAAATAAGACTGACTGCCTACTTGTTTAATACAATGACACACAAACTCCCATTCTTCTCAAAGTATTTCCACCACTAACCTGCTAGAAGAGTCTAAAATTCCAACCTCTAGAGTCATTCTTTTGTATCAACAATAATTACCAGAATGATTCTGTTAAAGTGCAGTTGATACTTGGAAGAGGCAATACAATCTATAAAATATTGAGCAGGAAATAATTAAATACTAATCTCCTCCATTCTTTTCAGAGCTTCTGTTAGATATGCAGGTCAATGATGTTAAAGGTGTTATCTTCTTGCTACAAATTGGGGGTCACATACTCAATTTATACACCAAACAAGTAGTGGCTCTTTCCACCAGGAGCAATTTAAATAATCTTCCTGTTGATGTAGCCCCTGCAAAGCCTAATTGTAGCAGACAATGCAGATTATGGTAGAGCACAGAAAATGCAGCCATTAGTGAGAGAAGAAAGAATCAAGACAAAGAGAACTTGAACTACAAAGAAAACCAAAGGGCCAAGCATTCCATAAAAATCTATTTCTACATTAGCAGGGAATTTGGCTGCCTGAAATTCTCAAACTATATCCAAAAGAAGTAAGGCCCTTTTTTAAACATAAACTTTGATCATTGACAGAATCATAGTCTGAGGGCTGATTGCAAATACAAAGAAATCTAAAACAAGAAAACAAAAACCTAGTGCCAGCATCACAGAGCAAAATATTACGAAGTGCATAGAGGATATCGGAATAACTGAGATGCACAAGAAGGTTTGTACAATAAATCAGAACAGAGACTGTTCTTTGTGTCACAACTATCTGTGATGAACTAAAAAGTTGGTATTTTTTAAATTAATGCATATCAAAATGAGCTTAAATTAATCCTTAGCACTCATTCCAGAGTCTGACTGCAGTCACTACTCAAAACTTTGGTTGTCTTCATAAAGTCCTTAAATGTTCCAACAACTCTTTAGTATTTTCTGTGGTTTGAATGCCTCCTCAAGCTAGTGTTGGAGTTGATTCTCATTGTAACAGTATTAAGAGGGTAGGGAATCCAACCATGGTATTTGAAATGTGGAGCCTTTAAGAACTGATTAGATCATAAGGACTATGCCCTCACGAATGTTAATCTATTTACGTATTAATGGATTAATGGTCTAATGTGTTATCAGGGAGTAGATGGGTGGCTTTATAAGGAGAGAAAGAAAGCATGTGGAAACATGCCCATGTTCAGCCCTCTTGCTATGTGATATGCTAGCTATGTGATACCCTGCATCACCGTGGGACTTTGTAGAGAGTACCACCAAGAAGGTCCTCACCAGATGCACCCATTTGACCATGGACTTCCCAGACTCCAAAACTGTAAGAAATAAATTGTTTCTTTAAAAAATACCCAGTTTCAGGCATTTTCAGTGACAGAAACCCAACTAATAGAGAAAGCATTAAACATCAGTGTAAAGAGAGACCTTTTTACCAATGGAAGTCATTCCAAAAGAGAACAGGGAAAAAAACGCAAACTCTATCTCCAACCATAATATGAGAAAGGGCTGCCAAGTTTAGCAATTTGGAGTGCAGAAAGCTTTCAAAAAAGGACTTCTATGTCTGCAAGTTCAGACAAAGCTAAAAAAGCTCAGTATTTTAAAGTTAGTGACATACCCAGGGGGTGAAACTAAATATTCTACCAGAACTACTGTGGGTTGTGGCAGAATTTTGTATGGTACGAGAAGAGCAAGAAGAGGGGTAACTAAGAAATTATACCATTACATAAAGCAGTCTTGTGAAGAGGCAGGGTGAAAGAAATATACTCTGCACTGTAAGCACACCTGGAGTTGCTTGGTTCTACTGACTGCAATGAAATAAAGATTAATAGAAGTTGCATACACGCAAGACTATTTCGTAAGGAAGTTAAGTAGAATTTACTGGTCTGGGATAAATTCAACTTATCTAAATATATGTAACAATTAAATAAGAGGCAGCACAAGTTTTATACAAAGATATTAACAGAAAAATAGAGAAAAGGAGAATAAAAAGCAAAGGACAAATAAAGAATATTCATACTAATGTTGCCATAGAATAGATTAAAAATGTAACCAAATATAAACAATGAATGTAAGACACTTAGTAAAACAAATGCCTGTAGAAAGTAGGACTTCAGGAGAGAATTATACAAGATCAAGAAAGAAATGGTGAAACAACAAAATTAGTTAAGGACAAGTTTGTAAACACACACACAAAAAATGAGAAACAAAAATAAAGACATTCCAAAACTTAAGCCCACAAGAAGTCATAAAAAAAAGGCAGATACATGGATAACAGGATTTAAATATTTTTTTAAAAAACTGAAGTGAAATGATTAAAGATTAAAGAATAAATGACAGCTATGGAAGGGAAAGGAAATCCAACATACATATAATTGGGGTTCCAGAGTGAATGAAAATAAAGAAAATGGAAAATATTAAAAGTAGCATCCAAAAAAACTATAGAAACAAAACTTTAATCTATAAACTTTAGAAGCATACCATTTCTCTGGAAAAGCTAACACAGAATGATCAAAACCAAGACATATCTTACTAACATATAACTCAGTATCTATCAAGAAACAGGATACATGCAATAATTTGATTAGGTAAAGTTTAATGCAGAAAATCATTAACTATAATGGAAGATTGAGGTAACAAGAAAATGACTAGTAAAGAGAACTCTAATGAATATAGGAATAGCAAAAGGAGCAGACACTACCTCTAGGACTGAGAAGGGAAAAGGTTCCCTCCCTCCCTGTATCAAGGCTAAAATCTAGATCTTGTTGGAAAAAACATGACACAACTGTGGCTCACTGGATGTTAAGTTACTGAGAGGCAACAAGAAGAACTTGTTGAAAACTCATCCTCTGGGAAAATTATCTACATGAAACTGCTATGCCTTAGATTCACTACAGAGATTCCCAAGAGAGTATCAAGAGAAGCCATTCAAGGGCAGGTATCTTCCCAGTGGCATTATACCAAGGAGTCACCCAAAGAATACCAAGGGAGGTTTCTGGCTACTGGATGATGCTGGCCAACATATGTTGCAAGAGATAATCACTTAAGAAGTCATGAACCTGAGCCAGGCACTGGAGAAGCCACACACTATGGGAGCTGGGCAACAGAGAAACCATCCATAGTGCTGAAGGTACTTGAGAAGCTGCATGCTTGAGAACCCAGGTGCTAGGGAAGCTGCAGGAGCTTGGCACTGGAGAAGCTGCTCATGCTGAAGGCAACGGGCACTAGATGAGATAATGGTACTGAAGAAGCTGTTGCTAGAGAAGATGCATGCTGGAGAACCCAGGTGCTAGAGAAACTGTCCATGTTGCCAGGCAGAGAGAAGCCACTCATGCTTCGGGAGCAAAGTGCAGGAAGCTGGAAATCACCAATAATAAAAATATTTCTTTACATATTCTGTGGAGTTTTCATTCTTCAGAGGTAGGAGGGGAAGTGGAGGCTCTGTAAGAGAATAAAGTAATAAAGGATGTCTGTATTTAATTAAACTGATAATAAAGTTTCCCTACTAACTGTGACACTATCTTCCAAATAGGTAGTACAGAAATGAAAACTACATTCTTAAGAAAAGCTGGGTTTCTCTTTATTACTGGTCTACAAGGTAATCATAGTGTAAAATCCCTTGCTGTTTACTTAGTTTGTCCCTAAGGACACTCAGGAGAGTTGACTCCCATTAACTCCCAGAATTAGTAACTCAGTGAGAAGGTTAGTGGTGGTGCCTGCATGGGGTCAGGGACAGATCCACCCGCTGCCCTTTCTCTGTTTGTTCCTTAAGAAGTGTTGGCACCTAGGATATTGGGAACCCTCATAGAAAAAAATATATAACACTAAACTTAAGACCAAAAAAAGTTGCTAGAGTCAGTGATTTTATTAATTATTTGACCAAAAGATTAAGATGCATACAGTATGACAATGCTTTTTTTAAATAAATTCTAAAATACACAGCTGTGCTGCCACCCAAAGATTGAACACCACTTCATATAAACTAATTGAGAGAGTTTAGATATTGATAGAAGCCTTACCTAGAAGAAAGTGTTAAACTTCTGGAGTTTGAGAATTATAAGAAATTTGGACAAATAATTACAGAGTACAGCCCAGATTTAAATCTGACATCCAGATTCCTTTTCTAAAATTGGGCCTGGATTTATTTTCAATCAAATGTTTTAAAGATTTGTAATAATGATTATGCTAATAATATTGATTTGATCACCACATAGTGTATACAAATAATGATAGTCAACACTGTACTCCAAAAATATGTATAATCAATTATGCATCAATAAAAATAAATAAATAAAATAAATGTTTTAAAGAATATTCTTGACAGCCCAAGCAGGAGCCAAGGTAAGCAGAGCTCTACACACTGCTGGGGGTCAAGACTGAAACCCCAGAAGGTCTCGGCCACAGCATGGGCAGGAGCCATGTTTAGTGGAGCCCCATGCACCACCAGGGACCCAGATTGAAGCCCCAGAAAGCCCTAACCATCACCCAAGAAGGAGCTGAGGTGTTCTAACATAGCCACCACCATACCTACTGCCACTGCAACTGGCATACCACCACAGTAGCAGCCAGGGCCACCCTACAGGCAGTCCACCACACACTTCACTACATTGACACAAGAAGAGCCACCAGTAGAGCCTGCAAATAAAGGATGAAATCTTTCCACTTATAGATATATCCAGAGTAATAGAAGAAACAAGTGCTCCACCAGATGACCAAACATCAACAAAAATCTACTAGAACTACAAACAAGAAGATATTATACCACCAAAAAATACAGTAATGCTCAAGTACCACACTTCATAGAGCAGGAAACCCTTGAAATGACTGAAAATGAATTCTGAGCAATGATCTTAAGAAAACTCAAAGAGATAAGACTCAATTAGAGAACACAATGAAACAAGAAAAAATATCCAGGATATGAAGGAGGAAATTTACAAAGAGATTAATACCTTAAAAAAGAATGTAGCAGAACTCCTAGAACTGAAGGATTCACTCAATGAAATAAAAAACAAAACAGAGAGCTTGAGTAGCTTGCTAGAAAAAGCAGAAGAAAGAATTTCAGATCTCAAAGATGGTCTTTCCAAAATAATTTAGGTGGACAAAAAAAAAGGAAAAAATAATTTTAAAAAAAGAATATCTAAGAGAGCTAGCAGACAACCTCAAGCACTCGAACATCCAAATCATAGGTATTCCAGAAAGGGAGAAGAAAGGAAAAGGCATTGAAAACCCATTCAAGGGAGCAATAACAGAAAACTTCCCAGGTATAGGGAGAGACACAGACCTTCAGATCCAGGAAGTCCAAAGATCCCCAAACAGATTCAATCTAAAAAGATCCTCTCCAAGACACATTTTAGTCTAACTGGCAAAACTTAAAGACAAAGAAAGAATTCTAGAAGAAGCAAGAGAAAAGCATCAAGTCACCTATAAGGGAGCCTCCATCAGCTAACAGCAGGCTTCTCAACTGAAACCCTACAGGCCAGAAGAAAATGGGATAATATATTCAAAATACTAAAAGAAAAATTTTGCCAGCCAAGAATTCTATACACCGCAAGGCTCTCCTTCAGAAATGAGGAAGAAATAGTGTATTTCCTAGACAAACAAAAATTGTGGAAGTTCATCACCACAAGACCAGCCCTGCAAGAAATTCTCAAGGGAGTCCTGCATCTGGAATCTGAAAAATGATAACCACTACCATGGATACACAAGAAAGAGCAAAACCCATCATTAAAATAAAAATGCAGGGTCGGCCTGGTGGCACACTGCTACAGTGCGCCGCTTGGGAGTGCGGCGGTGCTCCCACCGAGGGTTCGGATCCCACATACAGACCGGTTCCCGCTCACTGGCTGAGCAAGGTGCGGGTGCAACAACAAGGGTTGTGATGCCGTTGCCGGTCCTGTCACTGGCTGAGCAAGGTGCGGGTGCAACACCAAGGGTTGTGATCCCGTTGCCGGTCCCGGCCCGGTACGGGCACGACACTGAGGGTTGCGATCTGTTGCTGGACACGAAAAAAGACAAAAGGGAAAAAATAAAAAAATAAAAATGCAAACAAGAAAGAGAAAGAAGGTAAATCATGCCACCTCAAATTTCCAACTAACATCGAAGATAAAAAATAAAAGGAAAAGAAAGGAACAAAATATATTTAAAACATCTAAACAAAAGACAGTAAAGTGACAAGAGTAAAACAATACCTGTAAATAACAGCCCTAAATGTAAACAGATTAAACTACCCATTCAAAATAAACTGAGTGACTGGATTAAAAAGCTAGGTCCAATATATGCTGGCTTCAAGAGACTCACCTCACCTGTAAAGACACACACAGACTAAAAGTGAAGGGATGGAAATAGATATAACACACAAATGGAAACCAAAAATGAGCAGGAATAGCTATTCTTATATCAGATAAAATAGGCTTTAAACCAAAAACCATAAAAGAGACAAAGAAGGCCACTATACAATGATAAAGGAATCTATACAGCTAGAAAACATAACAATCATAAATACATATGCACCCAACACTGAAGCACCCAGATATATAAAGCAAACAATCTTAGATCTAAAGAAAGACATAGATCCTAATATGATAATAGTGGGTGACCTGAACACCCCTCTCCAGCACTGAACAGATCTTCCAGGCAACAAATCAATGAAGATACACACAATTTAAACTACACCTTAGACCAACTGGACCTGACAGATATCTACAGAACATTTCATCCAAAAACTCCAGAATATACATTCTTCTCATCAGCACATGGAACATTCTTCAGGATAGACCTCATGTTAGATCACAAATCAAGTCTCAGCAAATTTTTAAAAATTGAAATCATTCCAAGTATCTTCTCAGACCACAATGGATTAAAACTGGAAATCAAAAACAAGGAAAACTCTGGAAACTATACAAAAGTATGAAAACTGAACAACAGGCCCATGAATGACCTATGTGTCCAAGAAGAATTAAACAGAAAATCAAAAAATTTCTTGAAGCTAATGAAAATAAAGACATATCATGCCAAAACCTATGGGATACTGCAAAGCAGTAGTAACAGGGAAGTTTATCACAATAAATGCTTACATCAAAAGAATAGAAAGACTTCAAAGAAATGACCTAATACTACATCTCAAAAAACTAGAAAAACAACAATTCAATCCTAAAAGAAGTAGATGGAAAGAAACAATTAAGATCAGAGAAGAACTAAATAAAATAGAGACCCAAAAAACAATACAAAAGATCAATGAAACAAAAAAGTTGGTTTACTAAGAAAATTAATAAAATACACAAACCATTAGCTAGGTTAACAAAAAAAAGGAAGAAGAAAGAAGACCCAAATAAAAAAAATCAGAAATGAAAAAAGAGACATCACAACTGATATCACAGAAATACAAAGAATCATTAGAGACTATTAAAAATGACTGTACACCAACAAATATGAAACCTGGAGGAAATAGATAAATTTCTGGACACATACAAACTACCCAGACTGAACCAAGAAGAAACAGAAAATCTAAATAGACCAATAACAAGCAATGAGATTGAAGCAGTAATCAGCAATCTTCCATCAAAGAAAAGCCCAGGACCAGATTGCTTTACAGCTGAATTCTATCAAACCTTTAAAGAGTAATTCATATGAATTCTCCTCAAAATATTCCACAAAATTGAAACAGAAGCCATTCTCCCAAACTCATTCTATGAGGCCAGTATTACCCAGATACCAAAACCAGAAACAGATACAACAAAAAAAGAAAATTACAGGTTTGATGAACACAGACACAAAAATCCTCAGCAAAATATTAGCAATCAGAATACAGCAACACATCAAAAAAATGATACACCATGATCAAGTGGGATTCATCCAAGAGATGCAAGGATGGTTCAACATACACAAGTCAATAAATGTGATACACCACATCAACAAAACAAATGACACAAACCATATGATTACCTCAATATATGCAGAGAAAGCATTCAGCAAAATTCAACATCCTTTGATGATAAAGACTCTCAGCAAATTAGGTATAGAAGGAATGATCTCAACACAATAAAAGCCATATATGACAAACCAATCATCAGTATCATCCCGAATGGAGAAAAGCTGAAAGCTTTTCCCTTAAGAACAGAAACAAGACAAGGATGCCCACTCTCACCATTACTATTCAACTTAGCATTGGAAGTACTAGCCAGAACAATCAGGTAAGAGAAAGAAATAAAGTGCATCCAAATTGAAAAAGATGAAGTCAAACTGTCAATGTTTGCACATGACATGATGTTATATATAGAAAAAACTAAAGACTCTACCAAAAAACTCTTAGAACTGATTAATAATTTCATTAATGTTGCAGGATACAAAATCCACACCCAAAAATTAGTAGTGTTTTTATACTCCAATAATAAACTAGCAGAAAAAGAAACTAAGAAAGCAACCAGAAACCATAAAATTACTGAAAGAAAACATAGAGGAAAGACAGAGTGGAAAGATAACCTATGGAATGGGAGAAAATATTTACACACTACACATCTGACAAGGGATTAATATCCAGAATATATAAGGAAATCAAAAAACTACTAAAAGAAAAAATAGTCCAATTAAAAAATGGGCAAAGGAGACAATAGACATTTTTCAAAGGAAGACATACAAATGGTGAACAGGTACATGAAACAATGCTCATCATCGCTAATCATCAGAGAAACACAAATCAAAACCACATTGTGATATCATCTCACACCAATGAGACTGGCCATTATTAAAAAGACCAAGAAAAACAAATGCCAGTGAGGATGTGGGAAAGGGGAATGCTTCTATACTGTTGGTGAGACTGTAGATTAGAACAGCCACCAGGGAAAACAGTATGGAGGTTTCTCAAACAACTAAAATAGAAATACCATATGATCCAGCAATCCCACTACTGGGTATATATCCAAAGGAATGGAAATCATCATGTCAAAGGATACCTGCACTCCAATGTTCATTGCAACCCTATTACAGTAGCCAAATGACTGGGTGAGGAAAATGTGGTATGTATACACAATGGAATACCAATCAGCCATAATATCCAAAGGAATGGAAATCATCATGTCAAAGGATACCTGCACTCCAATGTTCATTGCAACTCTATTACAGTAGCCAAATGACTGGGTGAGGAAAATGTGGTATGTATACACAATGGAATACCAATCAGCCATAAAAAAGAATGAAATTCTTCCATTTGCAGCAACATGGATGAGACTGGAGAAAATTACATTAAGTGAAGTAAGCCAGACACAGAAAGGGAAATACAACATGTCCTCACTCATAACTGTGTTGAAAGAAAGAAAGAGAGGAAGAAAGAGAAAATGAAAGAGAGAGGGAGGGAGAGAGAGAGAAAAATAGAGAGAGAGAAAGAAAGGACCACAATAATATGTTGAACTTTCAAAAGGAGAGAACAAACCTAAGGATGCTAGAGATGAGGGAAGGGAGGAATGGGGTTGGGGAGTGATTGGTTGGGTAATGGGCATAAAGAATAATTAAGATTTTCAATAATGAATACACTAATAAAATATAAATACATAATATTCTCAGCCTCTAATTTATTACAGGAGATTGTGAGTGCAACAGTGCTTAAATGAAGATTTTGAACAAATAAGCAATATGTCAGAAAAAGCTTTTTCACTAAACTTGTTAATTAAAGGCTCAGTCTCTGACTTTATCCATCACAAAAACAAAGAAATATCTATATAGCTAATGGAATCAAAGTATTATCAGAGAACAGAATAGGGTATTCTAGTTTTTATATGAAGATAATATGGTGCTCTATTAGTCAGGGCTTTCCAGAGAGACAGAATCAATAGGATATGTTATAATTATATGAGAGGTATTTATTAGGGGAATTAGCTCACGTGGCTATGAAGAAAAGTCCCATGATAGGCCATCTATAAACTGGATGCCCGTAGCATGGCTCAGTCCAAGTCCAAAGGCCTCAAAACCAGGGAAGCTGATGGTGCCCTTGGTGTAAGTTCTGGAACCCAAAAGCTGAAGAGTCTCGAGCTCTGATGTCCATGGACAGGAGAGAAGAGTGTATCTCAGCTCCAGTGGCTCAAGAGAGAGCTTCACCTCTACCCTCTGTCTTTTGTTCTCACCAGACCCCCACTGGATTGGATGGTTCCCACCCACACTGAAGGTGGGTCTTTCCCACCCAGGCCACTCAGACTCTCATACTAATCTCTGCTGGAAACACCCTCATGGACACACCTGAAAAGATTACTTTACCAGGTTTCTCAGCATTCCTTCATCTAACCAAGTTGACATCTAGAATTAACCTTCACAAGTCCACCCCTTGCCAACTTGATGTCCATACTATCTCCTTAAATCACACTTAATTTTCAAATGGTACAATAACATAATAGTTTCACCTAACATGATATGCTATCCTACATACAACCGGGAATGCATTAATCCCTTTCCAACAAGAAAAAAGTAAATGATATTTACCCTTCTCCCAATATCCCATAACTTAAAACTGCAAATACTATGAAGTAAGGTTAACAACATTTAAATGCTGATATAAAGTCAGTAAGTCTCATGGTACATGATAGAGAACAAAAGGAACAAAAACAAAGATAATTGCTTAATATGTGTACAGTATATATACATAAAGACATATTCTTAAAACAACAGGGAGAACAATTACAACCCTCATTTCTGTAACTGGTCACATGGTCAAAGCTGGTATTTATAACTACCTTCTTCTACTACCCATTCTGTATTCCCTTTGCCTTCAGTGAGCACCTCAGCAGGTCATGGTTCTTTACTTGGTGGAGTGACCAAAACCTTCATCCCTGAAGAGTCTGGGCCATTTGTAGTCTTGCCTGGATTTGGTTGTAATTTTCCATTGACCTCAATCACAGGGCATGGTAGTACTAAGAGATGTCCTAAGGGATCTCCTGTATTCCAGGTATAATCTTCCTTACCTCCTTTGTGAAGTACTAGTCCAACTTCCCCTTGGTAGTCTGGGTCAGTCACCCCAGCCAACACAGCAACTCCTTTCTTAGCCTATTGATTCAGAGGCATGAGGAGCCCAAAGTGGCCAGATGGCAGCCTTAACGTCCAGTTCAATGGGATCATTTTTGTGTCTCCTGATGGAAGCATTCCTCCCTCTGGAACCAACACCTCTAGACCAGCAGAGGATAAAGTTTCAGGGACAGGAAGCAAAAATTTTACTAGTGGGTCCCTAGGGGTAATGGTTAGTGGTGCCACTTCTGTTTCTACCCCTTGATTCCTGGACCCATGAATCCTGGCTATGGGAAAGACAGTACCATATGTTGGGTGCTGATTTAGAGCATATACAGCCTGCTGGAGAACTTTGCCCCAGACCTGCAGGGTATTGGCATCAAGCTCGCACTGTAACTGTGACTTCAAAAGGCCATTCCACCACTCTATCAGACTGGCTGCTTCAGGATGATGGGGAACATGGTAAGACCTGTGAATTCCTTGAGCATGAGCCCACTGCCACACTCCTTAGCTATGAAGTGAGTTCCTTGGTCGGAAGCAATGCTGTGTGGAATGCCATGACAGCGAATAAGGCATTCTGTGAGTCCACAGATGGCAGTTTCGGCAAAAGCATTTCATGCTGGGAAGGCAAAACCATATCCAGAGTAAGTATCTATTCCAGTAAGGACAAAACACTACCCCTTCCATGATGGAAGTGGTCCAATGTAATCAACCTGCCACCAGATAGCTGGCTGATCACCTCGAGGAATGGTGCCATATCAGGGGCTCAGTGTTGGTCTCTGATGCTGGCAGATTGGGCACTTAGCAGTCGCTGTAGCCAGATCGGCCTTGATGAGTGGAAGTCCATGTTGCTGAGCCTATGCATAACCTCCATCGCTGCCACCATAGCCACTTTGCTCATGAGCCCACTGGGCAATGACAGGGATGGCTGGAGAAAGAAGCTGACTAGTATCCACAGAATGGGTCATCCTTTCCACCTGATTATTAAAGCCCTCCTCTGCTGAGGTCACCTTTTGATGGGCATTCACATAGGAAACAAATATCTTCACATCCTTTGCCCACTCTGAGAGGTCCATCCACATACCTCTTCCCCAAATTTCTTTTTCATGAATTTTCTAGTCATGTTCCTTCCATGTCCCTGACCATCTGGCCAAACCATTGGCTACGGCCCATGAATGAGCATATAATCGCACATCTGGCCATTTCTCCTTCCAGGCAAAGTGCACAACCAAGTGCACTGCCCATTGAGAATATTTCAGGGATGTCCCAGAAAAGGGGTGCAGTGCCACAGCTGTCCACTTTTGGGTGGTGCCTGCTTATTATGCAGAATCATCTGTAAACCAGGCTCTAGCCTTGTCTTCCTCTGTCAACTGACCATAGGGAATTCCCCATGAGGTCATAGGTACAGGCTGGGAAGAGAAGACAGTGTATCAGGAGTAGGCATTTTCTGTATTAGTCCATTTTATGTTGCTTATAACAAAATACATGGAACTAGGTGATTTATAAAGAAAATGAAATTTATTGCTTACAGTTTCTGAGGCTGAGAAATCCAAAGTCCATCTGGTGGTGGCAACAGTGACCCGGGGGTCTCACATTGCAAGATGGTGAAAACAGAGAGAGCAGATAGAGAGAAAGACAGACTCTCCTCTTCTTTTAAAGCCCTCAGAACTACACCCCTGACCACCATTTTTAATCCATTCTCTACTACACAATCCTACAATCCAATCACCTCTTCAAGGTTCCACCTTTCAATTTCCCACTCTCTTAACAGTCACAGTGGGGGCTAAGTATCTAATACATAAAACTTGGGGGACACAACTTGAGCTTCGATGAATTTTAGGGGGACAATTCAATCTACTACAGGTGCTTACAATGCTCTGTTTCTGCCTCTTTGACCACCAGATAGTTCCAGACCACCAGAGAGACCCCAAAGAGATTTTGGATGGATATTGAGTTTTATCATCTTGTTAGTATTACTCTTCCTTGTGGTAGCTATTTGTACTATTGAGACATTGAGGTACTACATGATTTAATGATCTTCATAAAAGTGATTTGTATTCACCATATTTTTGATGGTAGATAAGCTATTCAGTACCTATAAGCCTAAAAGAATAAAGTGTCCTATCAGAAGGTAAATACTAGCCTTCAAAAATGTGCATGTGGAATTCTAAAGCTAAAGCCATTTAAGATCCTTAATAATCCTGTGTCATTTCACCTTCTGAGCTTTACCTCTGATTAGCTCCCTTTCCAAGCCCATCTGGCTGACCAAACCAAACTTCTCACCACCTCTAAACACACCTTGAGTTTTTGCATAGTTTTGCCTTCTCTCTAGCAGAAGTATCTGCTGCCCTTGGCTGTGTATGAAGATGCTGTCTTTTCTTCATAGTCCCTATGAAACTATGCCTCTTCTAAAAAGCTTTCCCTGACTGCCCTAGCTTAAAGTGTTCTCTCACTCCTCTAGACCATAGTACTGCTTCTTCATCTTTCAGATGGAATGCAAGACTTTGTACCCTGTCTACACATCTTATGTTCCCTGCTAGACTAGAAGCAATTTCAGGGCACGGCTCACGGATTACAGATTTTTTTTTTTTTTGGCAGCTGCCCAGTAACCGGGATCAAAACCTACCTAGGTGTTATCAACACTACACTCTAACCAACTAAGCTAATCATCCAGCCCCAAGATTTTTTCGTTAGACCCTTATATAACAAAGCATCAAGATTTGCATGAATTAGATGCTCAATTAGTATGTGCTGAATCAGAAATGGATCCCACAAAAGGGATTTTTAGGAGAATATTTCTTGCCCCTATGCAGGCAGAGTTCAGTCTGGGAGATAAATCCTCATAGGAAGGTAAACCAGACACCATTGAACAATGTTAATCCAAGCTATATGAAAGTCAAAGGCGGGCCGGCCCAGTGGCGCACTTGTAGAGTGCGGCGCTTGGGAGCGCGGCGGCGCTCCCGCCGAGGGTTCGGATCCCATATAGAGACCGGTCCGTTCACTGGTTGAGCACGGTGCGGACGCAACACCAAGGGTTGCGATCCCGTTGCCGGTCACGAAAAAAAGACAAAAAGAAAAAAAAAAAGAAGAAAGAAAGTCAAAGGCAAAAGAAAAAAAACAAGTAATACTTATCCTGTCTTTATTTTAAATTTTGATGTTTTGCTCATTATGATTTTTTAACTAATTTTGATTATTATAATATTACATTAAAATACTTCTATCTTGATGACTGAGTTTTTTGGTGCCTTCTCAAATTTTGTATCTGAGGCAAGGGCCTCACTCATCTCACTCTATTCCCTGCCCTGCAATAGTCTTAATTAGGTGGATGTTAGCTTCAGGGATCCAGGCTATTCTCATTATGATACTGGCCATTGCGTGAAGTTAGGAGAAATAGTATGAAGCCCTTAGGCAAGGACACTAGAAAGATTATCAAATTCTCAAGAAAGGCTTCTACAATGTTATTCCAGTCCTATAAACACTATCCCAAGTAGGAAGAAAGATGCAGATGGTTGGACCTCAAAAGCTACAGAGGCAGCTAGGATCATTCCTGGCACAGTGAAAACATATTCATCAGGCCACAAAACTTTCCTTTCAAGCCCCATGAGATGGTAGACTGGGACTATGGCTATCCTTCCTCTCCTGGTCAGGACTGGTTCAGGAACTCAGGCAGAACTGGATCAATATATGGCATCTGTCAGTAAATACAGCAATGGGTACCAGTAGGAGACAGAATTGACAAAGACGGGATTATGTTTTCAGGTCTTTTTGGCTTTGGTTTTTGTTTCTCCAAGGAAGATGGCTTTAGCCCCTTTAAATCTTTACATGTGTGAGAGACATCCAAGTTCTTTGCAATTTCCTAATCCACAATTACCATCATAGCTTACAATATTCCCCCACAGAATGCAGTGTAAAACTAAAGCACTTCAGTGATGCCTCCAGGCCTTTAATGATTTTATAACCACAATAGCAAAGAGATTTCCATAATTATATTAATTCCAAGCCATCATTGTCTCAGGCCTCCTGACCTCATCACCAGATTTAGCAGATTTTTTTTTCAACTCTTTTTATCCAGTCCTGAGAAATACTGTGTCCTAGATAATAAGGCTTCTTCAGATTTTTATTTATGGTTTGTTTGCTTTTTAGAGACAGAGAAAATATAGTGATGAGCTTTTGTTAGGTCGCCACTCAGCACTGATTTCAGAATGGTAAACTATGTAATGAGACTGTCCCCAAGTTTCAAGACCCCCCTCAATCAGCTTTTCTTTAATCTCCAGGCTGACCTCCCACCCTGTGTGCTTGCACAAGCCCAGCCTCCTTCTTCAGTGTTTCTGAGGATACTCAGAGCCCATCATTTACTATCTTTCACTCAAAAATGTTGGTAAGGGAGCTTCAACTTCACCAATATCCCTAAAAACAATGCTGCTTCCCCCAAATGTCTATCATCTGTAGAATGGATAAATAAGTTGGATGTGGTCTCAACATGGAATACTGTATAGCCATAAGAACGAACATCTGCAACTACGTGCAACAACAGGGATCACTTTCAAAAACATCATATTGGACAAAAGAAGCCAGACACCAGAGGGCACATACTATATGATTCTATTTATAAAAAGTAAAAAACAGGCCAAACTAATCCAGGATGGTGGTAAAATATGTCTTTTACCTGCATGAATTCCTACTCCTGATAAATAAAAGATTACAGGGAAAAGCAATGTTAGATCAGTCTCGTTACAACCTCCTCCCAAAAATCCATTGAAATACTATTGTCCATGAATACTCTGAGTTTTTTCACTTATACTAATGCTACTAAAAAATAAACCCCATATCATATAAACATAGATTGAATAGTCCAAAGTATGAAGTCCTAAAGTGAAAATATCAACCACATTGCTTTAAAACAGTGCTTTCAACATTCTCCATGTCATACTTCACATACAAAATAATACTATTTGTATGGAACACTGGAATAAATGGAATACATGAGGCCATGGACCCAGAACAGACCTGATTGCCCATGACTGAGAGGATCAGCATCTAACACTCACACTCATTTGTGGTGCACCACTATGTAACAGCACACCAGTTAGGGAGCTCTTAATAGACATAACTTGCATAATTGGAAACTGTATTCCTGTCTTTGAAGAGCTTAAGATTGTTCTGCATGTGCAGTTCTAATCCATGAGCAAATCTAAAGATAAGATGAAGAACTTTGAGTGTGAGACCACTGAGAGAGAACTTATAGCCTAAGAATGGCACTATCTTTGTCTCTTACTTGTAATAGTGAGGGAGGGGAAGTTCAGAACCTCTGAAGAGTCAAAGTCCAGTAATGATACAGGATGTGTTTAGTTTCCCTGGGCTCGGGTTTCAGGACATGCCTCTGAGTTTCCAGCTACTCCCTGAGGTCTCAGGCCCCCTCCTCTGGGCTCTCCCCTGGAGGAAAGTTACTGTTGCCAGTTAGACCTACTTTTAGCACCAACATGGGAAAATGAGACCACAGAGGGCTGGCTTATGCAATCCAGTGGCTGGGCATGCTCAATAGCGAGCACAGAACATTCCAGTGCATATAACTGGGAACCACCCCCTTGACTGAGTATTCATTAGATAGAGAAACTATAAAAACTGAGTCCCAGCTGCAGGCAGAGTTGTTGCTCACTCTCCTGGAGGCTAACCACACTTCCTGGCTGAGGTGTGTATGTCTTACTTTGTATCTAACTTACTTTCAGCAAGCAGCTGCTCATTCTCTTGAGCCAGCCTGCACTTTGTACCGAACGTTAAATATGTTTTTCTTGCTTTTGTGTTAGACATGCTGTCTGTACTAAACTGTTAAACTTGGTGTGGGCCCTGCTCAGTCTCTGGAGCTATGCTACACTCTCTCTGTGGAACCTGTATTTCTCGTCTATTTCATTAAACTTGTTCTCACTCACTGTCTACTGTGACTCTGCCTTTGAATTCTTTCCCGTGGCAGAGTCAAGAACCTGGTAAGAGGACTGGGTGGGTTGAGGCAGACTACCAGGCCCCCCAGACCCTACCTCCAACATCAATAAAACAGAGTGAAATGTCCATACACATTAATCTTTCCTGCCTCCTGAGATTCCACCAAAAAGAGGCCAAGGATTTAAACAGGCAAATACTACAGGGACCAAAATAACAGACGATTCATCAGAAGATAAGAGAGTTCAACATGTACAAGAGTACTGCAAAAAGTTCATGGAACAATTTGTATTATCTTTTAGTTCTATTTTTCCATGAACTTTTTGAAGTACCTTCTTATACTGAGGGTGGAAAGCACATGGAGAATGATAATCGACCTAACGGGAGGGAGAAGCTCCGATCTAAAGTCTCTACAGAGAGGGCCGGCCATGGCTCACTCGGGTGAGTGTGGTGCTGATAACAGCAAGGCCACGGGTTCGGATCCCATATAGGGATGGCCAGTTAGCTCACTGGGTGAGCGTGGTGCTGACAACACCAAGTCAAGGGTTAAGATCCCCTTACCGGTCATCTTTTAAACAAATAAATAAATAAAAATAAAGTCTCTACAGAGATAGCTGCTGATGAGAGTTGGGTGACTGAATTCCCCTGTAGAACTTAGAATGTGAAGGTCTTAGAGACAACACTTCAGAAGTGTCAGAAGGTAGAAGTGATACGTAGGCTGAATACAGGTACTAGATTATAGTCTATATACTCATCCCCTCCATTGTCAGTATATACGCAGGCAAACACCCCACTCCCACTGCCAACACACCGTACCCTAGGCAGGATAGCAGAGATTAATTCTCCAGAAAATTTGAACCAGAAAGGCTGTAGACTTGGGGAATTCAAACAGTAGTGGGGAGAGATGAGACCTCCCCCAAGCTGTCTTCCCCTATCCATCTCCTAGAACTCTTACAACCAGGCTAGTATTTCACAAGCAACAGATGTGAGGATCTTTCTCTGGAAAAAAAATCATCAACCCAAAGAAAAGACCTACAGATACTGACATTTAAGGATCCAACCATGAAAAGCCTAAAGCACCACTCAATCAGACAGCTTCACCCACTCTCATGCTGTTTTTAATTAGCTCCTTACTGCTGTACTCTTAAATATGAGCAGACAGCAAAGGATCACTTAACATTTGAAAAAAGTCTCCACACTGAAAGGAGAGATCAAAACAGAAAGAAAGAAACCTGAAGGAAACAAGTAGAAAATTCAAAGAGAAAAATTTATTATTAATATCATCAAAAAGATAAAAGAAACTATTGTGTCCAGAAAACCAAAAACCAGTATGAAAAGGAATGATCCAAGAATAAAAAAGAGCATTTAGAAATTAAAAATATCAGAGTCAGAAAAAATCCACTTAAAAATCTAGAGGATAAAAAAAATATCTAGAAGAAAAGTAGAGGAATTATCTCAAAAATTAAAATTGATTAGACAGAGTTGGGAAATATTTGAAGAAAGATTCAGAGGACTAATCCATCAGGTCCAATATCTGAAAAATAGGACTTACAGAAAGATGAAACAGAAGCAACTGGAGAGGAGAAATTCATCAAAAAGAATTATATAAAGAAATGTACAAGGACATGAGTTTACAAAGTAAACAGTCACACTGAAACATGCAATGAAAGAAAAAAACTTATTTATGGCACAGCTTGATGACATTTCAGAGCTCTAGGGGTAAAGATGAGAATCTAAAATCTTCCAGAGTAAAGATCAGATAATGTACAAAGGGTTCTGAATGGCACTAACCTCAATGCTTTTAAAATATTATGGGAAAATTTTTTTAACTTAGAATAAAATATCCAACCAAAATATTAATCAAGTGTGAGGGGGAAGTAAATGAAATTTTAGATATACAATAAATTTTTTTTAAAAGTTGCCTACTATGCACCCTTTCCTACCAAGTCACAGGAGGACTTACCTCAGAAAAAGAAATTAAAAAAAAAAAAAAAAGATAAAGACACAATGTAGAAAAGAGCAGAGCTAAAATAGGATAGAGCTACAAAGGAAGGTACTAGGATGACAGGAATTTATCAGGCTGAGGGAGCAACCAACCAAGATGGGAAAAATAGGATAGTGAAATTTAGAAGGGAAGTCTAAAACTTCGAGAAATTGATAATTATCTGAAATATTTTCACACTTGGAAATTAATATTAATAAGCATCAGATAGGGCCCTGAAAAATCAATGGTACAAGGTCAAGGGTTCAAATCCCCATGTAGGGAAAGGGAAGGAAAATGGTCAGGGCCCCTGAGATATTCAGAATCTTGCTAAGCATTTGATGTAAATACGCACGTGCACACAGGTGTTCCTTGGTTACTGTCTAATGTATTTGTGCATGTTCACCCAGGTATCCTGGGTTATGACTTAACTATAAAGGACGAGTGGCTCTGATCCATGGGTTCCCCCTCACTTCCAGGATGACCCAGGGGAGTCATGGGAGGCCACTACTGCTTCTGGAGGCCGTTGCTGCAAGCTGTTGCTGCCAGTGCCCCCAGGATACCCAAGAGGCCACTTACGCTGCTGGTACTGCTACTGTAAGTTGCTGCTGCTAATGCTGCTGTAATTTGCTGCTGCTGCTACTGCTGAGGACTGAGCTTGTATCATCTGCTAATGGCTCCCAGGGTCTTTCCCAATTACCTAGCATGGACCTGCATGTGAAGGGTCTGGTGGCCCAGCCTGGCATGTGAGGGGTTTGTGACCCAGTCTGTACAATGGGTTTGAAGGGTCTGTGGGCCCTAACCACTAGCCCAGACAACACAAATGGAAACAGTATAACTAAAATAATGAAACATTTTGGTTTTAGCGTAGCTATTGCCTCAACCCAACAACTGGTATAGTAGTGTAGCTATTGCTATAGCTTTACAATTGGCATAGTCAGCAGGATTCTGGGCAGGTAAAAGAGCCTGGAAATTTGCGTACTCATGGCAGGATTCTGGGCAGGAAAAAGAGCCCAGCAATTGGCATCATGGGTAGGATTCCAAGCAGGTAAAGAAGCAAAAAGCCCCTTGGGAGGGGGAGGAAATGTGGCTACTCTTGAGTATGTGGTGTCCTGTGGCCGCTTTCCTTTTGAATGGGGGTCTGGCTGTTGCTCATTGTACTGTGAACCAACATGGACCAGAAACCCCATGAAGCATCACAGTTTTGAGATTTGCAGCAGAAAGCAGACAGGTTGGAAATGCAAGTACGTGCCCTGAAGGCACAGTAACAAGGTACAGTAACAAGTCATCCCTGCTTCTTACACCAAAGATGATGACGAACCTGATGGTGAGTTGGGGGAGACTGTGCATCTCCTGGAATGACCTGCTCTTCAGAAAGTGAAGCACAAGCAGCCTATGGGACTGGGAAGACTGGTAGGCAACCCACAGGTGACTCAATTCACTACCTATGTCCCATATACTCAGGTCGATTTGATTGGCTTGGGGAAACAGTAAAGTGGCAGAAACAGGGAGAGCCTCCTGGCTGCTGCAACTAAGGGACCTAAGGGTGGATGGTGTGGTGTGCTCTGTGGATGATGTAGTAAACACATGTCACATTTGTCCAAAGGCAGATGGCTCAGCGGGTGCCACTTAAACACAATGGCTTGAAGGGTGCCATATAAACTGGAGAAAAGAGTGCCGCATGCAGATGAACAGATGACCTGAGGACGAGTGCCCCTGCAGAATTCCAAGTATGTTTTCACCTGGTGAAAAGGTGGGAAAGTTAGCCTCCATTACCACGCACCTGTCTCTGTGGCAGCAGTAACAGAATAGCTGCAGATATGCACAGGAGCAGGGCAGCCACTCCTTGACAGGGTGAGCGAATGCAGCTGTTCAAACTGTGTGAGTGAACACTGAACTGCTGAGACTGAGTGAATGGCGGGCATATGCTGACCTGATTCAAGTAATTCAGGAGCCAGGGATGGGGCAGCTAGATGCTAAGAGCCAAGACAATGGGAGAAGGGCCCTGAAGGCATTTCAGAAGTTTGGGAGAATGCCCCTCCCAGCACAGTGCTTGAGGCCTAGGAGAACTGAGTTTCTCCAGAGGACAGACCTGGGGCGCTGCTGCCCTCGGGAAACTGTTCCCTACATCCCAGCCACTCTGGCTGGAGCAGCCCTGCCTCAGGTGGCCCCAAGTGTGATTTGTGCAGCAGCTCCAGAGAACAGAAGCCAGAAAGCTTGGTGGCGGCCATGTTGTGTTGAGTCTGCAGGGCCAGCAGAACTTGAGAGCAGTAGAGGTGTGGCAACCTCCACCCAGATTTCAGAAGATGTATGAAAAAGCTGGGGGACTCAGACCTGCAGCAGGGGTGGAGCCACTGTGGAGGTCCTCTATGGAGCAGTGTGGAGCAGAAAAGTGGGGTCAGAGCCTCCACAGAGAGCTCCCACTGAGGAAATGTCTAGTGGAGCCAGGACAGCGGGTCTGCTGCCAGGACCCCAGAACTGTGAGGCTGCTGGCAACGTGTAGCACCAGCTTGGAAAAGCCACAGGCACCAGGGCCACTCAATGGGCTGCACCTGGCAGAGCTGTAGGAGTGAGGCTGCCCAATGCTTTGTGGCGCGGATGCCCCATTGTGTTTAATGTTTGCCCTGTTTGGGTTTCAGATTTGTTTGGGGCCTGTTTTTCCTTTCTATTCCTCCCTTTTGGAACAGGAATGTGTACCCAATGTCTGTCCCACAGTATCTTGGAAGTAGATGGATTTGTTTTTGACCTTTACAGGTTCACAGCTGAGAGAAATTTTGCCTTTAATCTCAGATGAGACTTCAGACTTTTGAGTTGGTGCTGCAACAAGCTAAAGACTTTTGGGACTGTTGAGATGGAATGTGTAATATGTGAATGCAAGGGTCAGTTATCCTCACTAAGAGAACATCGCAGAAGATTCTGAATGCATAGACTATATGGAGAGGGACCCTGAAGGGGTGGATTGTACAGAAAGTGAAGGAAAATGGTCAGGTCCCCTCGGATGTTCAGAATCTTGCTGAGCATTTGATATAAATAGGCACGTGCACCTATGTGTTCCTTGGTTATTGTCTGATGTAATTGCACATGTGCACCTAGGTGTCCTGGGTTATGACTTAAGTATAAAGGATGAGTCGCTCTGATCCATGGGCCACCACGCCCCTCCCCCAGGATGCCCCTGGGGGGGGGCCACAGGGAGGCCGCTACTGCTGCTGGAGGCTGTTGCTACAAGCTGTTGTTGTCAGTGACCCTGGGATGCCCCAAGAGGCCACCGCCACTGCTGCTGCTGCTGCTGCTGCTGACGACTGAGCTCCTGTCATCTGCCAATGGCTCCGAGGGTATTTCCAAATTACCTAGCATGGACCTGCATGTGAGGGGTCTGATGACCCAGCCAAGTATGTGAGGAGTTTGTGACCCAGTCTGTACAATGGGTTTGAAGGGTCTGTGGGCCCTAACCCCTAGCCCAGACAATACAAGTGGAAACTTAGTATAGCTAAAATAATGAAACACTTTGGTTTTAGGGTAGCTGTTGCCTCAACCCGACAACTGGAATAGTTGTGTAGCTATTGCTGTAGCTTTACACCCCGTATTGGCCAGCCATCAAAAAAAAAAAAAATTAATGTTACATACATTGAAAACTAATGTGTGGAGAGAAAAGAGGAAAGTATTAACTATAAAGAAAAAAGTTCTATGAAAAACAAAGTAACAAAGTCATGAATTACCACTTGGCTTTGTAGTAAATAACATTTTAACAATCAATAAAGTAAAAACTGAACACTGATCTACCCCCAAAATTATTATATTATTACATCAGAAGGGTAGTTGGGGCCGGCCTGGTGGCGCACTGCTACAGTGCGCCGCTTGGGAGCACGGCGGCGCTCCCGCCGAGGGTTCGGATCCCACATACAGACCGGCCGCTCACTGGCTGAGTGAGGTGCGGGCGCAACACCGAGGGCTGCGATCCCATTGCTGGTCCCGGTCCGGTGTGGGCGCAACACTGAGGGTTGCGATCCGTTGCCGGTCACGAAAAAAGACAAAAAGGAAAAAAAAAAAAAGAAGGGTAGTTGGGCAGGAAATAAAGTGTGGGAAAAGAATGTAAAATGGCAGTACAGAAAGCCTTACCTTGATGGGAAATCAACAGATAATAAAGAGGAAAACACCAGATAAAACAGCTGAAAGAAATAAAAATGGTTGCCTCTGAGAAAGAAGACTGGGATTTGGAGGGGCAAGGTAAAGGACAGCTGTTTTTCATTATTGTGCTAGTTTAGGGCCGGCCCGGTGGCGCACTGCTACCATGTGCCACTTGGGAGCACAGCAGCGCTCCCGCCGAGGGTTTGGATCCCACATACAGACCGGTTCCCGCTCACTGGCTGAGCGAGGTGCAGGCGCAACGCCGAGGGTTGCGATCCCGTTGCTGGTCCCGGTCCAGTACGGGCGCGACACTGAGGGTTGCGATCTGTTGCCGGACACGAAAAAAGACAAAAAAAAAAACCCATTATTGTGCTAGTTTATTTTTCACATGCATGAATTACTTTGAAAAATGTGCAAATAAATAAAATAGAGTCTTAAACTCTGTTCAAGGAATATTTGTGCCATTTACTCTGCTTGAAAATCTAAAATTTTGATTTGTGGATATAGAGGATGAATTCATTTTGCAAATACAGTAAAATTTGTGAATTTAATTTATTCAATTATTCCACTTATTCTGCATTAATCAACATCTATCAAAAATATATTTGCTTTAAAAAATATATATATATATATTTGCTTTATAGAGGATGTAATAACACTTCTGACTTATGGTAGAGTTTTTCTCATAATTATTATTTACCTACTGACATTTAAATCTAAGCAAACAAAAGAGAGTTTTAACCTTTTCTGTGATATTTTCATTGTTGTTTTATCCAAACATATATACAAACATGTTTATATGTGGATAATGGCAGACCTATTAATTACTCTAAGCTAAATTTCCTAAAGTACAAAGTGATAAAATAAAGTCTTAAGTAAGAAAAGTGAAAAACAACAAACTGTTAAAGTGAAATTGCCTGGCTCAGATTGGTTACACAAGGAAACACTGTAAAGGCCATGAAAGTTACAGTGTAATTAGTGTTTTATCATTTTATAAAACATTGTCTGTATTAGTCTGCTTCTACTGCTTATAATAAAATACATGGAACTGGGTATTTTATAAAGAAAATGAAATGTATTGCTTACAGTTTCTGAGGCAGGGAACACATCTGGTGAGAGCCTTGGTGGTGGCAACAGTGACCCAGGGGTCTCACATTGTAACATGGTGGAAGCAGAGAGAGACTCATCTCTCATGTGCTACGCTTTTAAAGCCTTCATAACCATGCCCTGACCACCATTATTAATCCATTGACTATATCATGGTCCTACAATCTGATAACTTCATCAAGGCCCACCCTTTAATTGCAATAATAGGATTTCACACCCTCAACAGTTAACAGTGGGGATTAAGCTTTGGGAGGACATTCAACCCAAGGCATTCCACCCCTGGTCCCACAAAATTCATGTCGTTTTCACGTACAAATACATTCATTCCATCCCAAGTCTTAACTTATTTCAACTCAAAAGTCCAAAGTTCAAACTCCTATCTGTGAAATCAAAAACAAGTTATCTTCTTCCAAGATACAATGGTAGGACAAACATAGGGTACATATTCTTATTCAAAAAGGGAGAAATAATCCAAAAAAGAAGGGTAACAGGTCTCAAACAAGTCTGAAACCAAGTATGGCAGGCATTAAATTTCAAAGGTGGTGAATCATGTACCTTGACTCCATAATGGATGTCCCCTGTACACTGATGTTGGGGTTGGGTCCCCAAGTCCTCAGGCAGCACGGCTCCTATGGCTTTCCTGGTCTCGGGCTACACTTCAGCTCTCCAAGGCTGGCGTTCCACTCTGGTAGCTTCACTAGTCTGTGGTCTCCATTGTGGTCCAGTTCCCACAGCCCTACTAGAAACGGCGCTGCTGGGGTTTCTCTGCTGCAACTCCGACCCGACATTTCTGCTTGGCATTGCTCTAGTGAAGACTCTATGTGGTCAATCCACCCCTGGTACATATCTCTTTCTGGGCCCCCAGCTTTTCCATACATCCTTTGAAATCAGGGTGGAGGCTCCCAAGCCTTCAGAGCTCTGGCATTCTGTTAGCCTGAAGATCTAACACCATGTGGACACCACCAAGGCTTCCAGCTTGGATTTTCCGAAGCTGCAGGTCCAGCCACAACTGGGACCAATTTAGCCACAGCCAGAGTAGCCAAAGCAGTTTTCCAAGGTGGCCCTGAGCAGTGAGCCTGTGGAGGGCACCTCAGGCCTTTTCCCCAAAACCATTCTGTCTCCCTAGGCCTTTGGGCCTGAAATGGAAGGGTTGGCCCCAGAGGCTTCTGTAATGCCTTCAGGGCCTTTTCCCCCTTCTCTCCATAATCCCTTTCTTTTGTACTAATCTTCTTAGTAAAATTGCATTTTTCTTCTGAAAATTCTCTCTGCTTCTCTACCACATGGCCAGGTTGCAAATTTTCTAAATCATTACACTCTGCTTCCCTTTTAAATTCTGGCTTTATGTTGTGCCATTCCTGCCATATCTCAGCATAGGCTGTTACAAGTAGCCATGCAACTTCCTTAATGCTTTGCTGCTTAGATATTTCTTCTGCCAAATACTTTGGTTCACAACTCTTAAGTTCCAACTTCCACATAGTCCTAGGGCATGGACACAATGCAGCCAAGTTGCTTGCCAGTTCATAGAAAGGATGATCTTAAGCCCAGTTTCCAATAAGTCTTTTCTAATTCACACCTGAGACTTCCTTAGAATGGTCTTTACAGTCCATATTTCTATCAGCATTCTGTTCACCACTATTTAACCAGTTTCTAAAATGTTCCAAACTTTCCCTTGTCTTTTTGTCTTCTTCTGAGTCCTCCAAGCTCCTCCAATCTTTGTCTAACACTCAGTTCCAAAGCCACTTCCACATTTTCAAGTATTTTTATAAGCAACACTCCACTTCTCTGGTACCATTTCTGTTGCATATAACAAAATACGTGGGACTGGGTATTTTATAAGGAAAATGATATTTATTACTTACAGTTTCTAAGGCTGGGAAGTCCAAAGTCCAGGGAACACATCTGGTGAGAGCCTTGGTGATGGTGAAAGTGACCCAGTGGTCTCACATTGCAAGATGGTGGAAGCAGAGAGAGACTAACCTCTCATGTGCTATGCTTTAAAGCCTCTGTAAGCAAGCCCTGACCACCATTATTAATCTATTCACTACGTCATGGTTTACATCCTAATCACTTCCTCAAGGCCCCATCTTTTAATTGTGCTAATAAGATTTCCCATCCTCAGCAGTTAACAGTGGGGATTATGTTTTGGGGGGACATTCAATCCAAAGCATGGTCTTTTCCTTAAGCATCTAAATTGGGACTAAATAACTTAATACTTATCTGAAAATTATTTGTTTAAACTGTGCAGTAGTTTTTTGGCATACAGCTTTCTTGACTGTTTTTGTTTGGTTGGTTTGTTCTGTTTTGCTTTGTTTTGTTTTGTTTACAAAGAAAAATCTCATGTGAATTAATTTGTTGTAAGCCAAGCACTCCATCCCTGTTTTAACTTTTTGAACAAATCCCCAATGGCTTCCCTGAGTTAAATTAGCAGAAGAATAATATTTTATGGCTCATTACTGCCTGCAATCAAGCAACAAATCCTGGCCCAGTAGTGTAAAGAGAGGAGCAATGGGTATATACCATTTTGTTAACTCCACAATGTACCTATAGGCCTCAACCAAAAGGTATAAATTACAGATTTAACATAACTGTGAAGCAATTGTCTGACAAAAGAGAGAGAGAAAAAAAGATTTTTAACAGAAAGAACTATTGCAACTTAAATTTTTCTCAGTTTTTAAATATGTTAACAATATCTGTCATTATCTGTAGGCCAAATTTCTCTGCAACTCTATTGAGTTTTATGTTTACAAGCTTTCTTTGCCTCTGAGCTATAGCTGTATTTTAATACTTGAGTTCTTACATTCAGGTGACTTCTTTGGCTGCCTTTCAAGGGTAATGTAACCCATAGAAATATGTGCACACCCCTGGGAGGACCACAAGACAATTCTTTTGTGTATGTAAAAACATATTAGAATTTTCATTTTTATTTTTTTCTGAGTATAAGAATAACCTAAGAGTCTATATTTCATACATGAATTGTCACAGGCATCCTTGCTCAGTAAATATATCAGAGGCACCACATCTCATACGGTGAAGAAAATATCCTGAAGGAAGTATGCACATTTCAGGCACAGGGGGTAAATGGTGGTGCCCTTATTCATTCATTCATTCTCTGATTTCAGCAGGTTACACCTTACAGCAGTGTATAAGAGACCAGTTAGGAGGATTTGCAGATTATATTATCAAGTTTTATTTAAACTAATCTTCACAAGAAGAAAAACTGCTTTAAAATATTCCTTCAAATGACACCAGTTGTTGAAGATAATACTAGTGATACAAGCACATAAATGAACAAGAAAATGGCAGCATGGAAAGTTCTACACCTGGTAGAAATTCTTCAGCAGGCATATTCTAAGATTAAAAACAAAGTGATCTTATTAGATTAGACAAAAAGTTGATCAAAAGATTCAAAATTATCAAGACAGCAATTTGCAATATGGATTTACATCCACAGTCATCATTTATGAACCATCTCATGCATATGTTCTTCTTTGTGATGGTCATTGGTTATATAAAGCCATTACCATTAGCCTGATATTTTAAAACACTGCCTTATTCTTTTTAATTTTTATTTTGTGTATGTTTTCTGATGTACAGAATATATGGACATTATTCCTTATAGTTATTTTTCATTTATTATAGAAGCAACTTACTGGACTGATTAACAGCACAAACATGGAGCCAGACTGCCCAGCTCTGCTTCTTCCTACTGTTTAACCTGGGCAACTTATGTAATCTCACTATGACTCAGTTTCTTTATATGTGAAGTGGGGATAACAGTACCTATTTCACAAATCTGTAAAGTTCTTACAACAGTGCCTCGTATATAGTAAGCTTTATATAAGTATTATTAAATTAAATCAAAGTAAAACATTAATATTCAAAGATATTTATGTACATATATCAGGATATATGCTCAATTTTTTTTTACTGACATGTATAAAAAGTCAACAAAGTTTGAAGCCCACTGTCCTAAAGAATCCTTGTGTCACATTTATGTTACATGAGCACTTAGCAATCATAGTTTATCAATAGAAAATGCCTACTCCATTTAACCAAAGGCAAAAAGAAAAGATCTTTATAATTTTACATATGAATTCACACTTGCTTTTCAAAATTGTAAGTGAAGAGCAAAAATAAGATGTTTAAAATAAATAACAACTTAGATACCATTTACACATGGCTGAGGAAACACTGTGCCTAGGATTCCCAGCATTGTCAAAAAGACAACCTACAGAGTGGGAGAAAATATTTGAGAACTATGCATCTGACAAAGGATTAATGTCCAGAATATACGAGAAACTCAAACCACTTAATAGAAAAAAAAACCAAATAACCAGATTAAAAAATGGGCAAAGGAGCTGAATAGACATTTCTCAAAGGAAGATATACAAATGGCCAACAGACACATGAAAAAAATGCTCATCATCATTAATCACCAGGGAAATGAAAATCAAAACCATACTGAGATATCATCTCACCTCAGTTAGACTATTATCAAAAAGAGAATAACAAATGCCGGTGAGGATGTGGAGAAAGGAGAACCCTCCTACACTGTTGGTGGGACTGTAAACTGGTGCATCCATTATGGAAAATGGTATAGAGTTTCCTCAAACAATTAGAGTTAGAACTGCCTTACAATCCAGCAATCTCACTGCTGAGTATACACCCCAGAGGAATGGAAATCATGATGTCAAAGGGATACCTGTACTGCCATGTTTATTGCAGCTCTATTTACAGTAGCCAAAAGTTGGAACCAACTTAAATGCCCATCGTCAGATGACTGGATAAAAAAGAATGAAATACTACCATTTGCAGCAACATGGTTGAACTTAGAGAACATTATGTTAAGTGAAATAAGCCCAGTACAGAAAGAGAAATACCACATGTCCTCACTTATAAGTGGGAGCTAAAAAAGAAAAAGATAAACAAATAAACAAAAAAAGAAAGATACAACAACACAATAATACATTGAACTTTCAACTGAAGATTACCAGATGTGGGCAAGGTAGGGGATGGGGGGCAATAAGAGGGGAATTGGTGAAGGGCCACAAAAATTGATTACATTGTATAATGTTGAATATAATAATTATCCTGATTTGAACATCACATATTGCACACAGGCATTGATATTTAATGCTGTACCCCACAGATATGTACAATCAACAATATTCCAATTAAAATAATTTTTTTTAAATCAAGTAGCTATAATGTCAGGCAGTAGTGTTGTTATAAAGGATAGAGAGTGCCAGAGGTGTTCTATTTTACCTAATATGGTCAGAGGAGGCTCTCTAATTAGGTGGTGGAGGCTTTGGTGAAGCAATGAAGTGAGCCATGTGCCTATCTGGGACAAAAGCTGTCCTGGCAGAGGAAATAAAAGTGTTATGGCCATGAAGCAGGATTCTGCTTGGGGTGTTTAAGGAACAGCAGGTGAAACGGAGACCACAGGTCAGAACCTCTGGAGGCCAGGTAGACACTCTTTTACAAAGTCAGTAATGCATCTTTAAATCACAGAAGAAAAATGTGTCGCTGTCATTTGGGAGCCTGGGAGAGAGTATGAATGAGTTAAAGCAATTTCATCCCCACAATCAGAAAACTCATTTACTGACTTTCTACCCTCCTGATGGTGGTTTGTTAAAATCACGTGTTTGTGTGTGTGTGTGAGAGAGAGAGAGAGAGAGAGAGAGAAGTCTGGGTATCCCTTTAGATAGCTATCAGCATGATTTAGTGGCATCACTATTGTGCATTGGGCCAAGCCATGCACATTAGCACACAGAAAGACATCAGCAAAATCATGAAATCTCTGGAAAAAGATGATTGGCAGTTGTGTAACTGGAATAATTTATTTATACTACTATAAAAGACCTTTTTGGGGCCAGCCCGGTGGCGCACTGGAGAGTGTGCCACTTGGGAGCACGGCGGCGCTCCTGCCGAGGGTTTGGATCCCATGTGGAGACCGGTTCCCGCTCACTGGCTGAGCGCGGTGCGGGCACCGCCGAGGGTTGTGATCCCGTTGCCGGTCGCTGGTGCGGGCGCGACACCAAGGGTTGCGATCCCGTTACCGGTCAGTAAAAAAGACCTTTTTGCATCTCATACAGGTTGAGGGTTTATAATTTTTCCACTTCTAACTATCTATGTGATTACATCACAGATTATTACGGACCTGAGGTTTTACTTTTGGCATAATGCTGCTGATCTCTGGCCAGAAAAAAAATAAATATTACATAGGAACTCATGAGAGTTGAATATTTCCTTCCGATGTTATTTACCTTGATTTCACACACTTAAGCACAGTGTGAAATCAAGGTAAATAACATTGTGGTCCTTCTAATTATAAAAAACACTAACGCTAGTGAGTCTTGCTCTATGCCAGTCACTACTTGCAGCACTTTATGCATCATCCCATTTATTTCCCACAAGATCCTTAGAGACCTGTAAAAGTGATCACATAGGAGGTAACTTTCATGGATTTGCCATACAGGCATAAAGTATAAAAGTAATGAAACAACTCCATTTTTATTTTAGACTTGAAAATAATATTTTATGGAAAGGGAAAAAGAAAAATGTAATAATTTGAGTTACTAGATATAACATGAAATAAAAATGTCAACTCTTGAATAGAACTCAATAAACATTTATTATTTTTATAGTTCGAAGATAAATTAGGCTATACCCTTGATGAACTTATAATCTAGCTAGGAGAGAAGGGAAGAAAAGAGGGAGAGGGAGAAGGAGAAAGAAACAGAAAGAGAGAGAGAGAGAGAAATTATACTGCAAGGCAAGATGCAAGGAGTGTCAACAACAAGTTATGAGAGGATTTAATTCTGCCTGAGATAATATGGCTAGAATTCTAGGGAGGTACAGGTAGAGTGGGGGGCAGTATCTGGTTCAGATAAAGCAGAAAGCCAAGGAGAGAAACTTCACCAAATATAAACAATCAGAAATTAGTGAACAAACAGAAGTGTAACTAACAGGAGCCTAGCCAGAAGAAATCAAAGTGTCCGAGGAGCAAAGGTGGGATTGAGTCAGGAGCATATCTGGTAAAAGAGAAAAAGAAAGATACAGGAACAGGAGGCATATGTGGGCATAATTTACAGGGTTCAGACTTGCCTGCTGGGGGAGTAAAGAATGTGCCAGGCGGGGAAGAGTGAAAGCCCAGTTCCAGTACGGGGAAGCAGGAGCATAGTCCATTATGTAAAAATGCAATTATTATGAAACGATAAGAATCATTTATGTTTTTGTGACCTCTTCTTATTATGATTAACTGTTAGCCAAGACTAACACTCATGGCCAGAGTTTCCACATTAATTCAGTTATCATAGAACTAACAGGAAGAAATTGTGAGGGAAAAGAACAGCAAGAATGCACACAATGTAAGACCTTCGATTTGGAAGTGGCTTTTGCTTGGAAGACACTTTTGTTCTAGAGATCTGATAGTCAATCTTTCCTCTTTTACTGGCCTCCCTCTAAGACCCAGACCCAATATTATTGACAAACAAGACTCTTTGCCATTGCCTGCCCAATCACAGAATATTCTTTCAAATCTCCAAATTGTTCTTTAGGCTGCTTTCTGTGTCTGAAAACACTTCCTCCTCCTCCTTCAAGGCCAAGTACACAAACATGGCTGTTAAATTCAATTACAATCTATTGCTTACATTGGTTTTTCTTTGTTGAAACTCAAATTAATGACCTCAATAAAGTCATGATTTTAGCGTAACAAAGTAATTGAAAGCTAAATAGAAGATAATCTTCCAAAAACTGATATCCCCAGAAAGGACCCGTGATCTCAATACAAATGTCTCTAACACTACTGCTAAATTGGGTCCCTTTCATAGAGAAACTGAAATTTCCTCAGTAGAAGATTGAAGAATCAGAGACATGCCCAATCCCTCATAGTACAAAAAGCTTGAGAAATTTTCCACACCTCAGGATGCACATCAGGAATTTGGCATTTAGTGCCCACTGTGCCATTTCCCCAAACCCCCAACTCCTCACTGTTCTTTTTAGATGGAGCATTCTAGTGTTACTTACTTTCCAATTAAACTCTGTGGAAATGCCACATTAATCGTTTCACATAATTTGAGGGTTGATAGCATTGGCTAGTTTGTTTCAGACCTCAACAAACTGGTTTTTAGACTTTTCACAGTTATTTGAGAAATTATTCCTTTTTAACACTGGAACAATGAAAGTGTAATTAGTTTGCTGAAACTGTCTGATACCCGTGATTCACTCATACTGAGTTCGGTATTAAGATCATGCTGTTCTTTTAGCATTTTCTGAATAAGGCAAGAATCCCATGAGTCTGAGCATTCTGTATAAACAACTAATGAGAATGTAACTGGACTTTGACGTTTTAAGGGCCTAAAGCACCTGGAGGATTAAGATGCCAACATGGGCCAGATCACTGTTTAATACTAATAATGCCCAAGTTTACCACACACCTCATTTGATCTGGTGTGACACTGGTCTCTCATTGAAGCACTGCTATTTTGCAACAGTATTGTCTATTGTAGAGAGTGTGAAGAACCAAAAACTTTCACATCAGCTCAAGCACCATATTCACGTATTTTAAACTGGATATTTCCATTCTTATTTTGGTATTTCTGCCATTCTTTGAAGTTCAAGGTGTGCCTTAAAAGTTACTTTGTAAATTTGCTCCTGTGGAATATGCCTCTGCTTATATTCTCTGAAAACAGGTTATTTGGGCTGTATGTTTGAATAATATAATAATCAGAACTAACATTTACTTACTGAGTGGTAGGTACTGTAGGTACTATGCTGAGTGCTTTCACTTTCATTAACTCATCCAATTCTCATGCTATTATTAGACCAGAAAGCTGAGGTTTAGAAAAGTTAAGTAATTTGTTCGTGGTCACAGAGCTGGTGTCTTAGTCTATTTTGTGATGCTAAAACAGAATAATCACAGACTGGATATAGTGAAGAGAAATTTACTAGGCTCATGGTTTTGGAGTCTGGGGAGTCTAAGACTGAGGCGCCGCATCTGGTGAGGGCCTTTTGCTGCATCATAATATGGTGGAAGGCACCACATGGCTAGAGAACATGCATGTACACACGTACATGCATGCAAGAGGGAGAGAGACAGAGAGAAAGAAGAAGGGGGCTAAAGTCATCCACGTTAATGAACTCACTCTCACAATAATGGAATTAATTCATAAATGAGGGCAGAGCCCTTATGACTTAATTATCCCTTAAAGGTCCCACCTTTCAACACGGTTGCTTTGGAGATTCAGTTTCCAACACAGTGACTTTGGAGGACATTCAAACCATAGCAGCTGATGAGTATTAGAACCAGTTTTTTAAACAAAGGGAACTAAAGCTCATTCATACTATTTTCAATGTCTTGGCCTGATCCACAAAAGGACTGAAGGATCATTCCAGAGCATATGACTAGATTTGAATTAGTTACCACTGAATGGAACTGTTTTTTCTCACATAGCAAATTCCTCACTATAAAAATCTCTTTTGGGAACATAGTTTTGAATTTCTCTCAACAGATGTTATATAGGCAGATTCCTAGAAAGATAGCTTCTACTCATTTGGCCACAATACTTGTGAGGAGTAGGCAGAGGAAGAGGAGGAGGAAGAGAGGGGGAGGAGGGGGAGGAGGAGGAGAAACTTTCAACAAGCGTTGAAGTATTAAAAATGTTAACTCACTTAGGATCTGGTGTTTTCCCTAAACATTCTCTGAACAAAATTTAGGATCCCTGGTGTAGCAAGAAAATCACAGTCTTTGAAGATGGCAGTGCTGGTTTCAGACTTCAGCTCCTCCACTGAATCTCACATGTGTGTGACCTCAGATATGTTACTTAACTTTCTGAATCTCAGTTTCCTCCTGTGTAAAATGGAAATACTTTCTACCTTGCAGAGTAGATTAGATAATTAGAATAATAAAAATGGATTTCAGATGCTCAAAAAATTGTAGTCATTTATCATCATCATCATTGTCATTGTCATCATCATTATCAGATGATATTAAAACTTCCTCTAAAGGTCAGAAAACTTCCAAGATCACCTTTCACCATACACAACATCAGAGATTATATGAAGAATGTTCTAGAAAGGCAACAGACTCTTTTTCTTTAAATAATTTCATTATAATATTTCTTTCTCTACATGTCTTTTACAGTAAAAAATAATAACCAGTGTTGTCGTCTTTTCTTTTTTTCTTTCTGATTGAAACTAGAATCAATTAAAAATTACATGTTATCATAGAATCTTCCTTCAATAAGAGAAGACTTGAATTTCCACTGATGGCATTCCATTCTTTGATTTTGTGTGTTTGAGTTTCCATCAGGTCTCTTAGCTTCTCTAATTTTCCTTCTTGTTGTTATTTTGACCATCTTTATATGCAAAGAAGAGCATCAGGGCTGAGGTGAGGGGTCAGTCACACCTCAGCCTGGAGTCCACAACAGTGATGCCTGTGCAGCCTCTGGGCAGCAGGCATTCCAAAGTAGAAGAGGAATATTTGTATCATTCCTTGAGAATTATCTCAATGCAACAATAAGCAGATGTGGCAAATTCATGCAAAGGCACACACACACGGCCCTACCCCACCATAACCCCAATAAAGCACGTTATTGTATCAACTGTACACCCTACTAAAAGGTCACTAGTTGCTGGCCAGAGCTGAATAGGAACTCAAGAGCTTGCACAGAATTTAGTATCTAGCTTAACCGAGACACTGAATCCTACAGACAGCTGCTTATAAGACAGAGAATTCAGCATTTGTGAAAACAGTTAAGACCCTGAAGTGAAGGCCAGCAGATAATAGATTCCCCCACTATGAAAAGATACTCAGATTCAAGAACTGTAGATGACACTGAGGGATAGTCATTGTGGAACTTTGTTGGGGAACCATGAGTGGAACCATGTTGCTCACTGAGGCTGCATGTGTAAGAATTGATGTATAGGTATAGCTGGTATCCTGAATAAAAACAAAACAAAACAAATCAGAATGGTCTGAATATAAAAACTGTGAAGATAGGACCACAAGTAGAGAGAATGTAGTTTCTTTGAAAAGGTAAAAATTTATAAACCTCCCGTCCAAGAATGTTTTATTGCTAACTCTTCAGCAAAACCTGTCAGAGTTAATATAATAGTATTAAATTAAAAATAAATTTTTATTGTAACAAGGCAAGGAGAAGGGAAGAGGGAGGGGTGTTAATGAGAATTAGGTAAAAAGACACAAAGAACGATGAAGAATTGCAATGATGAATAATCTAACTATCCTGATCTAACCATCATACATTGTACACAGCTATTGAAAATCAACTTTGTACCCTACATAAAAAAAAAATCTTAATATATACACTTGAAATAATAAACAACATATATTAAATGGAAGTAGAAGTAAAATCTGTATTATAATTTAAAATTGTTTACTTCCAAGGTTTGAATGGTCAGAAAGCAATAAACATAAAATTTCATAATTTAGATTTAAAATAATAACAGCAATTATACTGTACAATTTTCCCTTAAATTATGACTTGCAACACTTGCGGACTGACATGCTTTATATTGGGTTTAATATGCATGATGTTGTAAAACAAATGCTATGCCACTTTATCCCAAGAGTACAGAATTTGTCCCAAGAGAACAGAAAAAATACCCCAAATCCTGTGTTTAGGTACTAAGAAGAATTTCATGACCCCTAGTATTCTGGAAAGTAGATAATAGGAGAATTGAATGCAGTTTCCTTTATATTAGAAGAGTAATAGTTGAGCAAGATCACATTTGTCATCTGTGAAGTGTTTCTCCTGCAGTAATTTCTTCGTTGGTTTATGGACTTCAGTTCTCTGAAGATAACAATAAATCTATATCAAGATTCTACATAGATTGTATACAGATAGATTTGATGTTTTCCTTTCTGACTTAGCTACAGATGTGCACAGTTGTCCACATTCAGATGGAACCCTGGTGCTTACAGACCAATGTTAAAGAATACAGAAGTTATTTCACAAAAAACAAACAGTACAAATTTAATATTAGAAATTTTCCCTCCAATTTTTCAATTTGTTATCAATATACAGTCATTATTTATAGCTTATCTTAATTTCTGGGCTAATGGAGAGTGGCACAAAGCAATATGTTCATCTTTTGGAAACTGCAAAGGATGTAAGTCTTACTATCAAGTCTCATATCTACTACATCCTGGAAAATCTAGTTCATCTCAGATTAATTTTCTAAGATTTGAAATAATGACATACTCTAAAAACATAATCTAGTCAAATAATATATGGGGAAAACAATAATGGGATAATCTCTGGACATATATTCTTTTTATGGAATTTATAGTAAGCAATAATATATTTATCTCTCTAAGATGCTAAAATATTCTAAGAAACCCTGGTTTACTTTATTAAGTCATAGCTCCAGAAAAATAAGCCAAATTTCAGTTTTTAGAGAGTTAAGCAGAGAAGAGTGAACTGAATTATAACATTGTGTATGACTCCTTTAAAAAATGTATGTGAACACAAAATTAGAAGCTTTTTTCTTTCCATTAGAAAAGAGAGTGGTAGTCAATTAAAATAATATATACAAGAAATCTAGCAATGCAAAATAGCTATTATATAATTGTGTTTATTATACTTCATAGGCAATTCTCTGGAACGTGTCACTCTTAGAGGGAACATTTGTAATCTCTTACTGCCATCTTATGTAATGTCTTGTCACTGCACAATATGAAAGGATGAATATATATGAAAAACCAAGAGCACTTTCCGGACATTGTTTATCAAACCCACATTACTCACATAAAAAAATTAAATATCTATTGTTCCATGCTCCACTCTATTTACATCAGGATTAAAAATTTTTGGCCACTGAACAAATTATTTATAATTTCTTCCCTATTAATTTCTTAAATGTTCTACTATGGTCGTATTTATTATCTTTTATATATCATTTATTATAATGTAAAATGCTATGTAGCACTATACATTATTCAGATGCATGAGTAATGCAAAAGCTGGAGTTTAAAATAGTACAGAAAGACAAATACCACATGATATTACCCATATGTGGAATCAAAAAAAAAAAGAGTGGTTCTCATAGTTGTAGAGAGTAGAATAAAGGTTACCAGTGGCCGAGAGGGAAGGTGGGGATGAGGAGGAGGAAAAGTGGTGGACTAAAGAATACAAAACTATGCCATCTACCCTACGTGAATCATCGTGCAGTATATGTATGTAATGAAACAACACACTGCACCCGACAAACATGTACAAGTAAATATTAAAATAAAAAATTAAATATAAGTAAATAAAATTTATAATGAAGCAGAAACAAAGTACATTTCTATTCTTTACAGCAACAAAAGTCAGACGAATTTCTTAGAGAAGTTTGTTCTGCTACCAAGTCATAAAGCCATCAAATTTATACAGCAGAATTTTAATTTAATGTGTCAACTATAAACATACGCCAGCATTTTAACCTAAAGATCACAATACAAGTAGGCTGGAATTGTTTTGATTTTTCATAAATTCCAATAATTCTTGCTTAATACATGTCACTGTCACTAATCAATTACTGTTCAAAAGATCATATAACCCAAGACAATTTGGAAAGCTATCATTAGAAGAGTCTCCTCCCTTTTATTTTATTATCTAATACCATTATCCCAACTATTATAGATATATAGAGAGTAGAAATGTGCTCATCTGCAAGTAACCAAAAAAAAAAAAAAAGGCAAGTAAATGTGACATATAGAAATAAGACTTTGTCTTCACAAGCAGGAGTATGTTGCCTTTGGTTCTGTTTCTCAACACTGTCATCAATTAACAAGGTTCTTTTCAGCTTTTCATTCCACTATCCTTAGCACATTGACCTTTGTCCTCATGCTTGTCACTTCATGGAGACATTAAGTCAGTGTCAAGATTGGAACGAAGTGAAAAAAAGACAGCACCAGATGCATCCATCTCCTTATTATCGTTATTAGTCTCACTGGCCAGAACCATGTCACCTGGCCATTTTTAGCTGCAAGAGAAGTGGAAGAAATGAGTATTTAGTTCAGCACAGTCACTGTGAATAAAATTAGCACAGGAAGATAAATACCTCATGTTCTCATCATATGTGGGAGCTAAAAAAGAGTTGAGCTTATAGAAGTAGAGAGTAGAATTAGGGTTACTAGAGGCTGGGAAGGAGAGATGGTTGGGGAAGACGGGGAGAGAGTGGTTAACATATACAAAATTACAGCGAGATAGGAAAAATAAGTTCTATTAGTCTATAGTAGTGGTAGGCATCTATAATTAACAATAATTTATTGTATGTTTTCAAATGGCTAGAAGAGAGGAGCTCAAATGCTCTCATCACAAAGAAATGACAAATTTTTGTGATGATGAATATGATAATTACCCTAATTTGATCATCACAGATTGTACATGTATTGAAATATAACTCTGTACCCCATAAATTTGTACAATCAATATGTGTCAATAAAAAATACAACAGATTTTTTTTTAAGATACAGGGAAGAATGGACAGTGAGAAGAAACAATGTCTATGAAAAGGAATGAGATTAATATCAATCTGTAAAGATTTTGGGTCTAGATAGTGGGCTACGCTAAAGCAGGAAGCATCTCTATCTTTTCAAATACACAATAACGCTGGGTAAAAATGTTAGGGGAAATACATAGCCTGGCTTGAAGCAAGTAAGGGAAGTCTCCAAGTGTGCAGACAAAGTGAACCAACAATAATTCTTGTGAGCTGAAATCCAGACTTTATAGGTACATACATTTATGGAATGAATGTACCCAAGAGGCAGAAGTAAAGATGCCAGATACAGTGCACAGGCAAGAGCTGGCACTGACCTGGAAGCTGGGAAGGGAGGAGGTGTGGTTGGAAGAATAACCCCCACCAGTGCAAAGACACAACAAAGATATGGACAGTGTACCTCAGATCTAGGCCAAACAAGAGACTTTGGAAGAACTCAGAGCTCTCAGCTTGCATTGCTTGCAGATGTGGAGACAGAGTTCTCACACAACTCACCCAGAATGGAAACCTCAAGGAGAGAAACCAATGGAAATGGTCTAGAACAGGTTCTGTAGGACACTGTAACTGGCAACCATAAAACCTCCCCAAAAGGACACCTTATAATTCAGAGCACACAGAAGATAATTGCTGCAAAAGATAAGGCTGCTGGCAAATATGGAAAAGCATATGCCATGAGTGGCCCATCAAATGGGAGAAGTAATCCCCAGGGAGCCACAGATGATAGAGCAATCTTAAAGGGACTCTATAATAAGGGAGGTTAGAATATTTAAAGGAATAGCAACTATTAAGGCAAAAGTGGGTCATTATGAAAAAGACAGGCAGATTTAAAAGTAAACCAAATATAAGCTTTACAAATGATAAATATAGCAGAATATAATCAATTCTTAAGGAATCTCAACTTTAGCAGTATAGAGTGTTTAGCAGGTTTTTAGGACATCATATGGAGTATTTTCCACACATTTGATATATTTCATAGAAACAAATTTGTAAAACAAAGAGTGAGTTATTGGTCTTTTGCAAATCTGATCTTTGTTGGATTCTTTCAACTTTAATAAATAAGAACCATAAACATAACCCATATGAGGTCCTGGAGAGTGAGAGAAGAGGAACAAGAAAAAAATATTAAAGAAACAGAAGACTTGACTTGCCGCTTTCCTTCCATAACCCTAAAATGAACTTACGTGTCATTCAGAGAAAATAAATGAAAGGACTAAAGGACACATAGTCACTTACAAGAATAAGTTATAAAAAACCAACAGCTTTAGAGAGCTAAGAGATACGGGGCAGAGGCCATAAAATCAAAAATTGCAAAGATGTACATTCTCCCTTGCCCTGAGGGTCTCCAAAACATCTCACAGCAATGAATGTAGTAGACCAGATGAATGCATCAGCCAAGAAAAGCATCCTAAAGGGGATGAATTTTCAGCTGAATTTTGAACGGTCTGTGGGGTTGGAGGAGAGACACAAATAATTATCAGAACACTGCTGACTCATCTGTCTATATTCACAGGCTTGTTTCTAGTTCTAATACACAAATTTAAATGAGTTTCAGAGAAACTGGAAAGATCCAAGAGATACTAAAATTTGTTCAGTAGGTAGAATATCAGCATTAGGAGCAAAGATTAAATGGCTTTACTTCATTTCACATAGTAGATACATGAATGCTATGTTCAAATTCTTCTTTCAAAGTATTTAAGGTATTTTAGGGGGAAATTAAGTTACTGTTCTCAGTGAGGAAAAAAGATCAAAATTGGAATAGAAGTTATACACAAAAGAAAGACTCTATGACTTTCAAGGTAATAACCTTTGAAATAATCTATCAGATCAGGAACTAACTTTGATATATAGACATCCATTAAGAAAGAATAAGCCATGATGGAATTAAGAGTGTTTTTCACTTTCTTCTTTGTACCTTGCTAGAATGTTTAAGCGTCTATTACCTTTTAAGATAAAAGATTATTAAAAAAATAACTGAAATGCTAATGGTTCAGACAATCAGTTGCCTGAAAGTGGAGACTGGGGGAGATGAGGAAGCCTCTCTAGGTCTTTTATTCTGTAAGAAAAAAGTCCTTTCACAAAGTATTTTCTATGTCAATAACTTCTGATAGAATATTAATTATTAATACAAAATATAGGAATATCAAAATAATCAGTTCTACAACATCTAAGTGATAATGTAGTTCTTAACTGTTCAATCACCTGGTGGTTATTTAACTAAGCAGTTAAATAGTTACGAATGCTAGAGAAGGTGGGGAGTAGGTTCCCCCATCAAAGTAAAAATATTCAAAAGAAAAAGTCTAATCAAGAAAAAGATACATTCTATTGATCATTTCAGGCAAAAATAAAAGGAAATGAAAAATAACAATTTTCTCACCTACTCACCCCCCAGTTCTTGAAATAATTTCCTTTACATAAGGAAATAAGTATCATAATGAACATATAGGAACAATTCTGAACAATGACCATGTTCTGCTTCATTATATAGTAGAACTATAAAAATTGGTCAACAACATTAAAAAGGAGCATAATAAAATAATTCTCTCACAAATAGCATAAAAACTGGACAAATTCATCATAGTGATACATAACACTTATCACTATGACAATGACACACACAGGGACACATATGTAACAGATCAATTATCAGCCTGGTTTTCTAAGATAAAAATACCTATACAAATTACTAAGTCAACTTTAATTACCAAGTCAATTTAAACCAAATAAAGCCTCAAGCCACATAAGGCTCTCCTGGCTTCCTAGAGCTAACGAGATTATTTACTAAATAACCTGAGTCATTCCTCTAATTCTATGTTTTGCATATTTGGCCCGAGCTTTCTGAACTTAATTCAGAGGAATAGGCTGAGGAAATTCTACTTTGATGCCATCCTGTTCGTGGTGCTAAGAGGCAAAGATATTGGAATTCAGAGATGGAAAGCTAATAAAATGTTGGAAAACAAAGAAGAAAATACTTCTGGAAAATCAGTGGCTCTCAACGCTGGCTGCAAATAGTGGCTCTCAACCCTGGCTGCAAATTTGATCCTCCTGGGGAGTCTTTTTAAAAGTACCGTATCAATTAAGTCAGAATCTTTAGAAATTGAGTCCATCCTTTTTTTTTTTATCTCACTAGATGATTCTAATACAGAAAAAGGATTAAAAAGCATAGCAATCAAGAATATCAAGCAAACAATATTATTCAGGTGAAAACATCTAAAGCAGAGAATTATGTTCCAAACTAAGAGTCAGCTCTGAAGGCATTAGAACACAAATATGACAGTTTTGGTAACCCCAGAATACAAAAATTATAATTCATAGTAGCCAAAGCACCAGGAAATTATCTGAAGGGCTGACAGGTGAGCTATTGAAAGAAACTAAAGCAAAAAGTCTCCCTGGTGCTCTTACTCTTCGAGGGCCATGAGAACAAATACATGAAGTGACTGCAATTTACTGATAAATGTACTATATCTTTCCTCACTGTTTTCTTTATATGTTATTGATTAAAAGGAATCAAATGTGGTACCAATCTTGTTGTACTGACCATTTGGGTGGCATTTAGTTAATACCAAAGCTAAACCTATAGAACTTAAATACAAAAATAAAAATTAAAAGTTTGACAGTTTTTTCCCAAAATTTACAAGTATATGGATAACATCATTGGTGCTTTCTTTGATAAGTAAAAAATATGCCTTCTAACTTCTTACTGTGCCTCTCAAGATACTTCCATATGGCTTCTCTTACATTCTGCTTTTAAGCCATATGGGTGGATGCTTGTTAAATGCATGGAACATTGCCTAGCACACAGTAAGGATTATTTATAGTAGCTTTTCTATTGTTAATATATGACTTACATTATTAATATTATTATAATATTAAAGCTATTATAATATTAGATAACTCTTGTTATAATTATTACTACCATTCATATTAATATTAACTATTATAATTATTAATGTTGATATTTTCATCATTATTATTACAATTCATGCTTCCATGTCAACATCTGCTGCAAAACCCAGAGGTACTTAAGCTTCAGGGACTTTAAAGCCAAAAGTATATGACAACCTTTTGGCAAACAACTGTAGGAGTATAAAAGTTAAAGGCATGAATTTTGGAATCAACAAACAAGAATTTGAATCCTGACTCTGAGGCTGTGTGACTTTGCTTAAGTGACTTAGCTCTCCAGGCCTTATTTTCACACTGCAAAATTGAGATAATAGTGGCTGTGTCTGAGGACCGTTGAGAGTACTAAATGAGATAGTATTTATTCAATATTTGATACAGCACCTGCCACAAGTACTCAATAGATGTAGACCGAGATGCCACACCCCCAAACCCTGCTCTATGGAAACCAAGAGGCTCTTCTTGCCTTTGTACACATAGGAATATAGAACTGCCTGTGGAACATTATATCAAGCTATATAAATGAATTTTTTATTTTTACACTGGTAAAAATGTCTGCATAGTTTCCAAGAAAGCCAAGGTAAAAATCTTATACATTCAAATATTTTAAAAGATATTCTGAGTCTAGCAGCATCGGTGTCTCACACATAGTGGGTTCTCACTAAATGTGGAGTTTATGAATAAATATTACTGAAAGAACATATAAGGTACTTTTCCTTTTTTGTTTTGTTTTTGTTTTTTTGATACTTGTGAAATAATATATTGCTTCACACTTTATGTGATATACTTTTCTGAAGATACAGATGAACATGTTCTTTTACAAAGCACTTGATGGAGTGGAAACTCGTCAATTTGAATTGGAGAGACTATCTGGAGCAACAGGAATCTTATGGTTTGAAACCTTTTGTAGTGTTAATAGGCTTTTGCTTCAGGAAGGAAAATAAGCACTTGTCAACGTGGGTCAGATCAAGCATTGCAAGAGTAATGTTCACAGAATACTTGGCATGAGTAAAAAAGTAAAAACCAGAACAGCATAGTTCTTACAAAAGCTACCTTCATACAACAAGAAATAAACCTGATAAATTAGGCTCTAATGTCAGTTAAAGGCATGCATAAGATTCATGAAATGCAACTCTACTTCCCAACAGTTTCTTTGCTTTTTAAAATAAGTCTGACAATCGAAGGCATTAGCCTCTTTCATTTTTAAATATTGTACTCAAAGATATCATGCTACAGAAGTACCAAAATATGAAGGCTAAACTTGCATAGAACAAAAAGCAGATTAGGAATCTGAGATATAAGTAGGGTCGGTGACTTAGCCAACTTTATAGAGCTCATCAAAAGCAGAGCCAGGCAAGAGAATGGGACAGGCCCAAGAATTCACTGTTCTTTCTCTCTTGGGATCCTAAGAATCCTAACATAACACAAGCAGGTCAAGTTTTAAACTTAACCTCAGGAATAGTATGATTTCAGAAACAAAAATTTTTCTTCGTGAAGGAGGAAAGATCGTTAAAAGGTGACAATATGGAGGGCTCATCTTTGTGACTTCTCAATTTTGTCCTGCACTAAAATCTGTACAGGTTACTGATTAAAAGCTTTAACCTGAGAGTGAGACTTTCACTCAAAACCTACCTAGGTATATGACCATGGCATGTCACTTAAACTCTCAAAGCCTCAGTCTTCTCATCTTTAAAATGAGAATACTGTTACCTACCTCATATGGTTGTGTGAAGATTAAAAGAGCTAATGTATGGAAAGCATCTGGCACAATGCCTGACACATAACAAACTACATATTAGTTATTAACATCATTTTATCCCCTTAACACATAGCCCCTTTAGGAGTAAATAGGTTTAAGATTTCATTGTGTTCAGCAAAAAAGATAAATTACATCAGTGTTATTTTAGTCCCCTCAAATTAGGACATGATTTATTTTGATCTCTATAAAAATGTTGTCCAAAAGTAAAATTGTATTATATTTCTTGAAAATGTTTCATATTATTAAATTTAATTTTACCTATCTTTGTACTTCACACAGATATACTTCTATTTAATGTTTACAATTAACAAAACAAAAAGCAGTCAGCTTACAAATGTTTACAATTAACAAAACAAAAAGCAGTCAGCTTACAAATGTCATTGCTATGTACTTTGGTTTGGTAGCGAACTCAATATAACAAGTCTCCATCAACAGCTTTATGCAGTTGTATCTGCCAGTCAAATATATCCATATCTGATATATTTGTTTATAAAAACATTCTTGAGTGGCAAATTCCCCATGAAGAGAGAACACCATCTAAATATTAAAATCATTTTTAGCAATACAGTTAGAGAAACTATGTGTCTGGACCAGCAACATCATATCCTGGGAACTTGTTGGAAATGCAAATCTTCAGGCCTCACCCAGAGCTAATAAATCAGAAACTCAGAGGTCAAGGACCAGCATTCTGTGCTTTAACAAGTCCTCCAGGTGATTCTGGTGCATGCAAAAATTTGAGAACCATTGGTCTAAACTGTGGTCAATATGGTTACATACTTTAGACACACCTAGCTGAAGCTTCCTAACACCTGAGGGGCTGCACCTGCAGATGATAGAAAACCTAGAATTCTTGGTCTCTGCTATGTGATTACAGGGGAAGGTCCCTACTCCACTGTCAATTACCAAAAGCTGATGAAGAGCGTGGGGGAAGGTTTTGGCAAAACTTCAAGTATTATAGCCTAAAGTCACAATGAGACAGTTAAAGGTCCTATTTTACTCCCTATGGGAAGTTCCTAACCAGGATGAACACAGCTACAACAGAGTAAGGAACTCATGCTCCTTTCTACCATACCACCACTGTGAAGCTGAACAACATTCACCAGTGTGAGTGGTAACAAAGGTGCCTTCAGGGGAGACTTGACTTGGAAGATCCTTCCAATATTCCAAATCCTCTTTAAGAGAAAAATCAAAATTACCTTAAAGGATTAATCCCTTTTGATGGGCTGAGATTCTGGGCTTTCTAAACTATTGGGCTGGAAACTGTAAGCCTGAGAGTTATTTCAAGAGACGGTCAGTTTGTAAACACACTAAGCACTATATGTAGATAATAAATATAATAAATAACAAAAACGCCAACACTCAATTATCACTCAGCCTATACCAGGAACCTACATGTTATATTCATTTACCCAAGCCTCCCAACAGCCCTACGTGGCAGGTCCTTAGAAAAGAAATTTACCCAAGGCCCCATGGGTAATGGGGTAATGATGATGGTAAGATCAGTCTCAGTTAAGAATAAATACTCTTAACACTATCACTTGGGCTAAGAAATGTACAGATGTCTGGGAAACTGAGTCACTACATCAGTTTTTGTTGAAGGGACTGAGAAACTACAGAAGATGGTACTTATCTTAAAGAGGAGAACCACCAGGCACAATAAGCTTGACCAAGTAACAAAGTTGCTAAATTTTTATACATTCTGCATAGCTGTCATTGACCTAGCTACTTGTGGCCTAATGAGAAAGAGGTCTTTAGCAAAAACTGAACAGGCCACTTTACTAAAACCTAGTAAAATACTAACAAACAAGCAATATTGCTTTAAGATATCTCTAATGGAGAGTAACACTAAAGGCAGATAGATGAGGGCATTTTCCTTGACTTCCCTCTCCCCTCCCTCCCTCCAGTGTACATGTAAGGGTAGTATATTAAGTATAGCCAGGCTAAATGGGAGCTATAAACTGGAAAATCAAGAGCAGAGTTTCTTCTAGCTCTCTCTCAGGGGCTTCCTATCGTCTAATGTCTTTTTTCTGCTGTGGCTAAGTATACCTATTTTGGTATCTAATAGATCTGAGTTTGAATCCCCATTCCATTCCTTACTATCGCTTTAATAATAGACAAACTATTTTACCTCTTGAAGATTCTATTTCTTTATTTGTAAAGTGGAATAATAATTAGTACCTACCTCATAAAGCAGTGATATATTACTCAATAGGCAGAATAAGAAGGTTCTCAGTGCACCAGCAAAGCAGGGGCACCAAGAAGAAATGATAAAATGTTTCTTTTTAATTGATATAAAAAAGCATCAAAATAGTCATCAAAGAAGAAATTTTACAATACAATAGGTATTATTTGAAATTCTATTGGGTTTTTGCTTGCATTAGGGGAATGATGACAAAGCACCACAATCAGTGCTTATTGCAAGTGGTGTCTCAACATGGCCCTATCGGTAGCATGAATATAAAGATTAAAGAAGATTATACATGGAATGTCTTAGAGCAATGTTTTACCTAAAGTAAGCTCTCAATAAATGTTGACTGTTATTAGGAGTCTGCATATCAGCTTCCTCTACTCATGTATGCCTTCTGCTCCTTCATAACTTTAGCTCGTAGAGCCAACTCCAACTCTTGCTCTATAAGACCTTTCAGCTCGAGTTCACCATAACTGAACATGATGTTCTGTGTCTCCTAGTTCAAATCCTCAAGACCAAATAATCTGAGTGGATTGGACCCAAGCAATTATACCCCGAAGTGGAGGTCGGTAGAGCAGAATTGAGTTATATGACGACCTATGTATCCTATCTTTTTTTTTTTTTTTTAACAAGGGCTATAGTTAGTCTAAGAAGTAAACTTTTGCTAGGTTCTGCTGTGGTAAAAATCAATCTCCAAATCTTGTTGTTTATATGAATAAAGGTTTATTTCTGGCCCATATCCCATGCTGTCTGCAGTTTTCTTCACTCCAGAATCCTAGCTAAGGAATGTGACGTACTATTCTTCTTTTTTTTTTTTTTTACACGTTTTGATCTTTTATTCTGTAACCAACAAATATATACGATCAATAAAAAATAAATTTTAAAAAGTACATGCAGAAGACCAAGAATAAAAAAAAATATTGAATAGATGGTTAAATTGTAGCTTAAAGGAGCAAAGGATGAACTACAAGTTTAATATTTTATATACAATTTGAACATATAATCACATATACCTGAAATAAAAATAATTAAAGACAACAGTGAATAAATGTGTTCCCAGGGAATATTATGGTCAATGATTTTTTTTTTAAATTTTATTTTATTTTGTCAATATACAATGTGATTGATTATTGTGGTCAATTAAAGAAACCCCTCTCACTCCTGTCTCCCCCCTCCCTCCCAACAATGTCCTTTCTGTTCACTTGTCCTATCAACTTCAAGGAATTGTAATTGTTGTCTTCTTCCCTCCCCCACCCCCACCCCTTTTTGTGTGTGTATTTATTTATTTATTTTTAGCTTCCACAAATAAGTGAGAACATGTGATATTTCTCTTTTTGTGCCTGACTTGTTTCAATTAACATAATTCTCTCTAAGTCCATCCATGTTGTTGCAAATGGCAGTATTTCATTCGTTTTTATAGCTGAGTAGTATTCCATTGTGTAGGTATACCACATTTTCTGTATCCACTCATCCGATGATGGACATTTGGGCTGATTCCAACTCTTGGCTATTGTAAAGAGTGCTGCGATGAACATTGGGGAACAGGTATACCTTCGACTTGATGATTTCCATTCCTCTGGGTATATTCCCAGCAGTGGGATAGCTGGGTCGTATGGTAGATCTATCTTCAGCTATAAAAACGAATGAAATACT
>NW_007726370.1:408856-414486 GCF_000696425.1 Galeopterus variegatus | reverse complement strand
TGATCAGTGTGTCTGTTTTTATGCCAGGACCATGCTGTTTTGGTTATTATAGCTTTGTAGTATAGTTTAAAGTCAGGTAGTGTTATGCCTCCAGCTTTATTTTTTTGCTCAGAATTGCTTTGGCTATTCATGGTCTTTTGTTATTCCATATAAATGTCTGGATAGTTTTTTCCATTTCTGAGATAAATGTCATTGGAATTTTGATGGGGACTGCATTGAATCTGTAGATCACTTTGGCTAGTATGGACATTTTCACAATGTTGATTTTTCCAATCCAATAGCATGGGATATCTTTCCATCTTCTTGTGTCCTCTCTAATTTTTCTCAGCAGTGATTTGTAGTTCTCATGGTAGAGGTTTTTCACATCCTTGGTTAACTCAATTCCTAAGTATTTTATTTTTGGGGTGGCTATTGTAAATGGGCAAACTTTCTTGATTTCTCTTTCTGCATGTTCACTACTGGAGAATAGAAATGCTTCTGATTTTTGTGTGTTGATTTTGTATCCAGCTACTTTGCTGAAATCATTTATCAACTCCAAGAGTTTTTTTGTAGAGGCTTTAGGCTGTTCAATATATAAGATAATGTCATCTGCAAAAAGGGACAGTTTGATTTCATCTTTTCCAATCTGGATGCCCTTTATTTCCTTCTCTTCTCTGATTGCTCTGGCTAGTACTTACGACACTATGTTGAATAGGAGCGGTGAGAGTGGGCATCCTTGTCTATTTCCTGTTCTTAAAGGAAAAGCTTTTGGCTTTTCCCCACTCAAGATGATATTGGCAGTGGGTTTCTCATATATAGCTTTAATTATGTTGAGATACTTTCCATCTATACCTAACTTATACAGAGTCTTTGTCATGAACGAGTGTTGAATTTTGTCAAATACTTTTTCAGCATCTATAGATATGATCATATGGTCCTTGTGTTTGATTTTATTGATATGGTGGGTCACATTTACTGATTTGCATATGTTGAACCAACCTTGCATTCCTGGGATGAATCCCATTTGATCATGGTGTATAATTTTGCATATGTGTTGCTGTATTCTGTTAGCCAGTATTTTATTGAGGATTTTTGCATCTATATTCACCAAGGATATTGGTCTGTAGTTTTCTTTTTTTGTTGCATCTTTATCTGGTTTTGGTATCAGGGTGATGTTTGCTTCATAGAATGAGTTTGGGAGAATTGCCTCTATTTCAGTCTTTTTGAATAGTTTGTAGAGAATTGGTGTCAATTCCTCTTTGAATGTTTGGTAGAACTCTGCATCAACCCACCCAGTCCTGGGCTTTGCTTTGTTGGGAACCTTCTGATAACAGCTTCAATCTCTATTATTGTTATTGGTCTGTTCAGATTTTCTACATCTTCTTGGCTCAGATTTGTTAGTTTGAGTGTGTCCAGAAATTTATCCATTTTCTCCAGATTTTCAAATTTGTTGGCATACAGTTGTTTATAGTAGTCTCAAATGATTCCTTGTATTTCAGATGTACCAGTTGTAATATCACCTTTTTCTTTTCTAATTTTTGTTATTTGGATCTTCTCTCTTCTTTTTTTAGTTAGCTGTGCTACTGGTTTGTCCATTTTATTTATCTTTTCAAAAAACCAACTCTTTGATTCATTGATCTTTTGTATTGTTTTTTGGGTTTCAATTTCATTAAATTCTGCTCTGATCTTAATGAGTTCTTTCCGTCTGCTAAATTTGAGTTTGGATTGTTGTTGTTTGTCTAGTTCTTTAAGGTGAAGTGTGAGGTTGCTCACTTGCCATCTTTCTGTTCTTCTGAAGTAGCATTTACTGTGATAAATTTCCCCCTTAATACTGCTTTGGCAGTATCCCACAGGTTTTGTGGTATGATGTATCATTATTTTCATTAGTTTCAATAAATTTTTTGATTTCCTCTTTGATTTCTCCTTGGACCCATATGTCATTAAGTAGAATACTGTTTAATTTCCATGTGTTTGTGTACTTTCCAGAATTTCACTTGTTGTTGATTTCTAATTTTAATCCATTGTAGTTTGAAAAAATACATCAGATAATTCCAATCTGTTTGAATTTGTTGAGACTTGATTTGTGACCTAACATGTGATCTATCCTGAGAGTGATCCATGTGCCAGTGAGAAGAATGAATATTCTGATGTTGTTGGATGGAAAGTTCTTTAGATATCTGCCAAATCCAATTGGTCTAGAATGTTGTTTAGATCTTGTGTTTCTCTGCTGATTCTTTGCCTAGATAATCCATCCAATATTGACAGTGGGGTGTTCAGGTCCCCTGCTATTATGGTATTAGTGTCTATTTCCTTCTTTAGGTCCAATAGAGTGTGCTTTATAAATCTGGCTGCTCCAACATTGGGTGTGTATATATTTATGATTGTTATGTCTTCTTGATGGATCAATCCTTTTATCATTATGTAGTGGCCCTCATCATCTCTTTTTATGGTTTTGGTTTAAAGTCTATTTTATCAGATATAAGAATAGCTTCTCCAGTTTGTTTTTCTTTTCTGTTTGCATGGTAAATCTTTTTCCATCCTTTCACTCTTAGTCTCTGTGAGTATTTATAGGTGAGGTGGGTCTCTTGTAGGCAGCATATAGTTGGGTCCTCCTTTTTAATCCAGTCAGCCAGTCTGTGTCTTTTTAGTGGGGAATTTAATACTTTTACATTAAGAGTTGTTATTGAAAAGTGTTGATTTACTCCTAGCATTTTATTGATTTTTGTTAGGATGTCTTAAGTGTCTTTCGTTGCTTTCTTTCTGATTTACTGTTTGTCTTCTGTATTTGTTGGTTCTTGGGTTGTAGATAAAATTTTTTTGTTGTTTTCTCTTCATTGTTGCCATTTTTATTTTACTAGTGAGTTGTTTTTTTTTTTTTTTCCTTTTTGTCTTTTTTACTGACCGGTAATGGGATTGCAACCCTCGGTGTCACACCCGTACCGGGGACTGGCAACGGGATCGCAACCCTCGGTGTTGCGCCCGCACCGCACTCAGCCAGTGAGCGGGAACCGGTCTCCACATGGGATCCGAACCCTCAGCAGGAGCGCTTCTGCGCTTCCCAAGCGGCGCACTCTCCAGTGCGCCACCGGGCCGGCCCAGTACTAGTGAGTTTTGATTTTGCTTGGGTTTTTATGGCAGTGGTAGTTATTTTTCAGGTACCAAGCCCAGTACTCTCTTGAGAATTTCCTGTAAGTGTGGTCATGTGGTAGTGAACTCCCACAGTTTTTGTTTGTCTAAGAAATATCCTATTTGCCCTTCATTTTGGAAGGATAGCCTTGCAGGGTAGAGTATTCTTGGCTGGCTATCTCTGTCTTTTAGTATTTTGAATATATCATCCCATTCCTTTCTGGCTTTTAGGGTTTGTGAGGAAAAGTCTGGTGTTACGGCCGGCCCCGTGGTTCACTCGGGAGAGTGCTGCACTGGTAGAGCCAAGGCCCTAGGTTTGGATCCTACATAGGGATGGCCAGTGCGCTCACTGGCTGAGCATGGTGAGGACCACACCATGCCAAGGGCTGCGATCCCCTTACTGGTCAAAAAACAAAGTCTGATGTTAGTCTGATTGGGGCTCCCTTATATGTGATTTAACGCTTCTCTCTTTCAGTTTTTAAGATTCTCTCTTTGTCTTTGAGTTTTGCCAATTTGACTATAACATGTCTTAGAGAAGATCTTTTGGCGTTGAATATGTTTGGGGATCTATGAGCTTGCTGAATCTGAAGATATGTGTCTTTTCCTATACCAGGGAAGTTTTCTGCCATTATTTTGTTGAATATGGTTTCAATGCAATCTCCTTTTTCCTCTCCTTCTGGAATACCCATGACTCGTATATTTGAGCACTTAAGGTTGTCTGATATCTTTCTTAGATTTTCTTCAATGTTTTAAATTCTTTTTCCTTTTTTTTTTTTTTTTTTTTGTCTGCTTGTTTTATTTCAAACAGCCCATCTTCAAGGTCAGAAGTTCTCTCTTCTGCTTCTGCAAGCCTGCTTCTTAAACTCCCTGTTGTGTTTTTTATTTTGTTGAATGAATTCTTCAGCTTGGCAAGCTCTACTACATTCTTTTCAGGGCATTGATTTCCTTGTACATTTCTTCTTTCAGGTCCTGTATACTTTTCCTCTTTTCACCATGTTGTCTAGCTGAGTTTTCTTGTATCTCATTTAGTTTCCTTAGAATTATCTTTTGAAAGTCCTTGTCAGACATTTCAAGGGCTTCTTGTGCTATGGGATCTAGAGCTTGAGAGTTATTATCCTTTGGTGGTGTACGTCCTTGATTTTTCATATTTCTGGTATCTTTCATGTTTAGTCATTGTGGCAGGGGATTTCCCGGTCCACTGGTTTGATACTGTTGTCTGGCTATGATGCTGCTGGGGCTGCCAATTTGGTATGGCTGCCTCAGTGTCTGCTCGGTTGCCCACTAGAGCCTTGGGTGCATGGTCGCCTCGGGTCTTGGGCCTCTCTGGGGAGGCACCCCTCTGGTCAGCATGCACTCGGCTGTGCTGGGGATGGAGTCGGGTGGTGGCAGCAAGACCTACCTGCTGGATCGCGTACTGACACTGCAGGGCGCATGGTCTCTGTGGATCTTCTGCTTCTCCGGCTGGGTGGCTCTCTGATCAGCGTGCACTTGGCTTGGCTGGGAATGGAGTCAAGCAGTGGCGGTGAGGCCTACCTGCTGGGTCACACGCTGGCACCGCAGGGCATGTGGTCTCTGCGGATCTGCTGTGTTCAAGAAGGTGAGAGCAGACTGAAGGAAGGTGAGTGGAGTGGACAGGACTGGAGAAGGCAGCAGGCTTGTAGATTTCAGGGCCTTGTAGAAGGTCAGGGCAGGCCCAAAGGCCCTTCTTTCTGGGGGAAGGAGGAGACTGTGCCATGCATCACTTCAAGGTTTCTCTTCTATGTCTCCATATGAAAAATAAGTCCACTCACTCAGGCTCACATTCCCAAAGTGGAGGAACCCTCAGACATCTGCAGAGAAGTCAGTGTGCTAAGAAGCATCCGATGCAGCAATCTTTACAAATCCATGAACACCAAGGTTTCCTTGGAATATGCCGAGTGGGCCTTGGCTCCAGAGAGTTCACTTCCAGGTCTGTGGCATACTATTCTTATGAGAGGGATACACCATTCTCGTGCAAGAGGAAAAAGAACAATCGTAGAATAATTGAAAGTAAAGTTTCTGCTTAGACAGTACATACATTACGCTCTTATTAGTCAAAATAAAGCACATGGCCAATCCTGGGGCTGGGAAGTATAATCCTCCTAAGGGAAGGAGGCAATGAGTAATAGGGAAAAATAATACAACCTAGCACAAGGACCATGAGGGAGTAAGTCCTTTAAAACATAATCTACTACAATCATGTAAAGAACCATAATATTTAAAGTAAATCACCTACAAAGTAACATATAATGTTAGGAACTACTGCTTAAGAATGACCCAAATCGGGGCTGGCCCGGTGGCGCACTGGATAAGTGCACCGCTTGGGAAGCGCAGCGGCGCTCCCGCCCGAGGGTTCGGATCCCACATGCAGACCGGTTCCCGCTCACTGGCTGAGCGAGGCGCGGGAGCATCACCAAGGGTTGCAATCCCGTTGCCGGTCCCCGGTCCGGTACGGGGGCAACACTGAGGGTTGCGATCCATTGCCGGACACGGAAAAAGACAAAAAA
>NW_007726370.1:384241-408672 GCF_000696425.1 Galeopterus variegatus | reverse complement strand
GAGGGGGCGCGGCTGGGGAAGCGCGGCGGCGCTCCCGCCCGAGGGTTCGGATCCCACATGCAGACCGGTTCCCGCTCACTGGCTGAGCGAGGCGCGGGAGCATCACCAAGGGTTGCAATCCCGTTGCCGGTCCCCGGTCCGGTACGGGGGCAACACTGAGGGTTGCGATCCATTGCCGGACACGGAAAAAGACAAAAAAAAAAAAGAATGACCCAAATCACTAGACAATCTGAAGAAGTTTCTGGTCAGCAGGATGGGGTACACCGAACTACTTGTGGGACAACAAAGCTATAAAAATATGCATTACCCTAAATTTTAAAACAGTATATATGCCTATTTTACTCAGTGCACAAATGGCTCCTTAAGAGACCTGTAGGTGATTGAATTATGTCTTCCCAAAACTCACTGAAGCTTGAATTGTGCCCCCCAAGTTTTATGTCTTAGAAACGTGGTCCCGACTGTGACTGTTAAGAGGGTGAGAAATCCTATTATGATAATTGAAAGGTGGAGCCTTGAAAAGGTGTTTAGATTGTAGTACCATGCTGTAATGAATTGATTAGAAATGGCGGTCAGGGGCGTGGTTCTGACAGCTTTAAAAGAAAAGAAAGGAGAGTCTGTCTCTCTCTCTGCTCTCTCTGCCTCCATCATCCTGCAATGTGAGACCCCTGGGTCACTGTTGCCACCACCAGATGGACTTTGGACTTCCCAGCCTCAGAAACTATAAGCAATACATTTTGTTTTTCTTTATAAATCACCCAGTTTCAGGTATTTTGTTATAAGCAACAGAAATGGAATAATACAAGAGCCACTTCAATTTTAAAAAATAAATTGAGAAAGAGAAAACAATTGTTTCCAGCAGCATAAGCTTCTGCACTTAAACATAATCAGTTTCTTCTGCTTCATTAAAATGTGAATTTAGGGGAACATTATGATTAAATTTGCTTTAAATACCCTGGGAAGCATCATAAAAATTTAGTAATGATAATATGTCCTATGATACTAGAATAGACCAGGGAGTCTGTAGATAATACTATATAATGAAACCATTCATTTCAAATTGACCATCACACAATAGGTCAAAAATGTATTTTAGGTATCTGCAAATTAGTAGCAAAAGCCATGGTTACATATTTCACACACTATAAATAAATGTACCAAATCTAAAATTAAACTTTGAAGAGTTGTGGTAAACAATGATAAGAGTTAGGGAACAGTTTCATTGCTACATCTTCCCTCTAGAGATCAAAAAGTGTCTCATTGCTGTCCCTACTGTGTCTGTAAGAAGACTTCATACAGTCTGTTGCTACTCATGTCAAGGGGTCAATATAGATCTAGCTTCCAAAATACTCACAGCAAACCCAGGGAGGTGTCATACCAAGTAGAGTCTGAAGATTTACAAAAGTGAATCAGTATTTTCATCCTATTTAAGAAAAGTACTTACTCTGATAAGAAAAAATGAAAAGAAATTATCTTTCTGAGAAACTGCATTTTTTTTATTTTTTGCATATCTTTATTCTTCATAAGGTAAAGCCAATGAAGATTTAAAAAGATGAATTAAGGGGCTAAATTTTTCATTGGTTCAAACAACTTAGGCTGAAATTTTCTTATAAGGGTTAAACTTTTTTAAGGGAATTATGAATCTACCTGAAAAGTAAGGAAATTTTATCCATCAGGTGCTATAGCTACAGTATTACTTAACAAAAAAAATTTTTTTCAGGAAACAAAAGCAAAAATAAGCAAGACTACATCAAACTAAAAAACTTCTGCACAGCAAAGGAAACAACAAAATGAAAAGTCAACCTATAAACTGGGAGAAAATATTTGCAAAACTTATATCTGATAAGGGGTTGATATCCAAAACATATAAGGGACTCATAGAACACAATAGAAAATAATAATAATAATAACCCAATTAAAAAATTGGCAACGAACATAAAAAGACATTTTTATAAGGAAGACATACAAATAGGCAACAGGTATATGAAAAGCTACTCGACATCACTAATCAGTGAAATGCAAATAAAAACCACAATGAGATATCACCTCACAAGTATTAGCAAGGATGCAGACAAAAGGAAACCCTTGTGCACTGTTGGTGGGAATGTGAATTAGTTCAGTCATTATGGAAAACAGTATGGAGTTTCCTCAAATAATTATAAATAGAACTACCATATGACCCAGCAATCCCACTTATGGGTTTTTATCCAAAGGAAATGAAATCAGTGTCAAAAAAGGAATATCTGCACTCCCATGTTCATTGTAGCATTATTCACTATATCCAAGCTTTGGAAACAACTAAGGGTCTGTCAACAGATGAACAGATAAAGAAAATGTAATATACGTGATAAATGATAGATAGATGTAGATATACACATATATAGACACAATGGAATATTGTTCAGCCATTTAAAAAAAGGGAGTACTGCCATTTGGGACAATATAGATGAAACTGGAGGACACTATGCTAAGTGAAATAAGCCAGACAAATATTACACGATCATCTCACTTCTATGGAATCTAAAAAAGTCAAATTCACAGAAGCAGACAGTAGAACAGTGGTTGCCAGGGTCTGGGGGTCAGGGAGGTGAGGGAAATGGGGAGATGCTGGTCAAAGGGTACAAACTTTCAGTTATAAGATGAATGAGTCTAGAGGATCTAATGTATAGCATGACAACCACAGTTAATAATACTGAATTTTATACTTGGAATTTGCTGACAGAGTAGATCTTAAGTGATCTCATCACACAAAAAAGGTAACTATGTGAGGTGATAGATGTATGAATTAACTTGGGGTAACCACTTCACAATGTATGTATATCACAATGTACTTCAGAATATACATATAGCAAAACATTACATTGTATACGTTAAATCTGTACAATTTTTATTTGTCATTTATACTTCAATAAAGCTGAAGAAAAAGTGTTTATTTTTCTCAACAAAGCTTAGACACACACACACACACAGAAAACTAATTTTAAAAGTAAACAATTCTATAATATAGAGTAAGGCTATCGTAATTAGTCATGAAATTTTTTTAAGGCCAGAATTATCTAATTACCTTGCCCTTAAAAATATCATTGGTATAATAATCATAGGATGTCTAATTTTAATAAATGTAACTTCTGGGTAATTCTTCTAAGAATAAAACATTGCAAAATGTATTCTAGGTAACTTAATGAATAGGTTTTACTATTTATATGCTAAATATTTGTTATTTATTATGTATATACTAAATAGGTTGATGGCTATAAGCAAGGTAAAGGCAAAAGAACATTTTCCAAAAATGGTTATTTTGCTTTTGAATACTTATTCTATAAAGCCCATCTCTCTTCTGTCAGAAATAAAATAGTTGTGCCAGTCCTCAACTCCTAATATTTTACTATAAATCCAAACCAGAGCAAGCTTAGCCTTCAACTCTTTGTAGTGTGGTGTTTAAGGGGCAAATGGAGAAATGACAGACAGATTTAGCTAACCCATGAGTCTCAAGTTATTAAGGTGGAAGCTTAAAAAAGAAGTGGCCACACTACATTCCTAATTTACACCTACTGTAAAGAATTATCTCATTTTTCTAAGGTACTATTTCACGGCACAAATCATTTGGGAAGCTTTTTTAAAGGGAAGATTCCTAGGCTGCATTACCAGTAAAACTGATTAAGAAGATCTGTAGCAGAGCCTAGAATCTGCATCTTAAATAATAATTCCCAGGTGATTCAGACTCAGGCCTAAAACGCAAATGATCTCTTGCAGTTCCTAATAGATTTCTTCCCAAAGTGATAAGGAATGTAGCAGTGATCCATAGTAACCTATCCATGTCTAAACCTGCTATCCTTCATAATAAATATTAGCCAGATTCCAGGCCATCTGGCTATTAAAAAGAAACTCAACACAATTCAAACGGGCTCTACTCTGGTAAGTTAACAGGCCTCCAATTAGGAAAAACTGGTTTTCTTTTTTAAAATGGGTTCTAATACAGCCTTTGTGCCATAACACCTATGAAACTGATAGACTCATTTGGTAAGATATTGAGCTCACCATTCAGTTTTTCAGTAGTTCTGGAGAAGAGGTAAGTTTTTATAATAATTCTCTGTAACTTGTCCCTCTTTGAATAGATTTTGAGATGTATGAGTCCAGTAAAAAAAAGCATCCTATCTGTAAGTTTAAAATACATTATGTTAAAAATGACACATTCCTTTCCACTATCATTTAACAATCGGTGTGTATTTAGCTTTAATAATTTTTTCTTGTATCTTCTGATTTGTATATGCTACATTCCCCTTAAATTTTCCCCGGTTTGACTCATGTATCCAATCTCCTTTCTACAATAGAAAAGGAAAACACAATAATTTTTTTCTTAAAACCCTATCTTTTCTAAGCATCAAATGTATCTCTGGTTTCTCTAGCATGAGGTGCATTAAATGCTTTTTTGGTGCTTTGAATATCAAAGACAGTATTCCCTTTTCATGATATGACATCTTATAATCCATTTTCTTTCAAACTTGCAACATATTATTTTCCTCCTTCGGGTGACTGCCTGTCACTTTTAAAGTAACCGTACTATTCAAATGTTGTTCACAATGGTAAGTCCAATGTCTTTGAACTAAATTCTGTTTTTCGTTTTCTATACTAGAAAGTGACTGGATTCTGTGGTTTCATTGAAACAAGGATAAATGCACATTTCAATACACAGTAAAATAGATTTCTAAAGTCTATATTTCATACAAGAAAATTAAATTCCTTTGAAAGTTGAGACAAGCAGTAATTAATTCTTCCTTAAGAAAAACAAACACTTTACTGTTTTCTTAGACTTGGCGGGTTGGGGCGGGGGGATTGTCACTGTGTTTCAGGCTGAATGCTTTCCTTAGGATATGAGCTAAGAATATTAGGTCTCCTGTAAGGGTTATATTTTTATTATAAATTTATGAATGTTGAGCATATAATTATGTGAGCATTGGTCATCCCCATTAATGACTCTTGGTAATAGCCTTCTATATGCAGAGCATCACAGAAGATGGAGCTACAAAGAAAGTTCAGGACTTGTGTCTCCAAATAAATGACACCCATAAGTAAAATGCTCATCTCCTGGACCTAGTGATGTGGATTTGGCCCTCCCATGTCTATTCTCCCAGAACAATAAAAATAATGCTCTCCTCCACGTACAAAGAAAATGTGACTAACCCAACATCAGTGGCACATGACTTTTGAGGTTCCTTTTTTTTCCCCCAGAAGTAGTAATAAAGTCTTTTCTGATTTATCTGTTCCTGAGCTATCTAATATGGTAGCCACTATACAAATGTTACTACTGAACACTTGAAATAAGGTTAGTCCAATTGAGACATGCTGTCAGTATAAAATACAACCGATTTAGAGGCTTCCAGTCAAGACAGCAGAATAGATGGTCCCCAGCATCACTCTCTCCCACAAATCAACCAATTTACAACTATGAAAAAGCACCAACAGCCAAGCTGGGGCCACTAGATCTCAAGGCAAGAGGAGGAGAGAACTACAGAGTTCATGAAGGCAGGAGAAGCCATGATGAGAAAAAGAAAGGATCTCTCCCACCATTTTGAATCCCGGCTACTTCAAGGCTGGAGCTGGTGAGTCCACAGAGCAAGAGCTGGCAAAAGCTGCAGCTGTACCCTTCATATGAAGTTGCTTGAAGGCATCAGGAGAGAAGAGGGCCTTGGTGGCCACCAGGCTAGCAAGACCACTAACAGGGTTCCTGTGGACCCATACAGGAGTGAAGAGCCACACAACTGAAAAAAGAAGCCACACAGAGGCCAATGAGTCATCGTGAGGGACCAGTACATGACCTGTTCCATGGGAAGTATTTGGAGTGAAGGTGGTGGGGGAGATGGGCCCACTGGAGAACACTGGGGCACAGCATGGACAACTGATCTGCCCCCTAATCAGCATAGGACCACTCAGTGGAGACTGGTCAGGAATACAGATCTGCAATGGGTGCAGTTTGCTGAAAAGTCTCAGGCCCTGACCAGAGTTTCCATACAACCCAGGTGTACCAGACCTCACAAGACCTGGAAATACATACAAGGTCAACAATTAAAACCTGAGCTGCACAAAAAGCTTTCCCCAGGGAATCAGCAGGAAAGCAGCAATGTAGTGCAACTACAGGACTCAAGTGCTGGTCTCTACAGGAAGTTCCCCCATTTTAGAAGTAAGCAAAGAACAACAAATTAATTCCAGTGCAGAGTTTAAGCGTTGGGAACAGTGAATAATCCAACATAGAACTGAAAGAAAAAACAAAATATCCACAGACCAGAGACAGAATTTGATACTAACTAGTAAAGGTCTCACATCACCAAAGAACACCTAGAAAACCTAGAAGGACCAGAAGCTGCCTGGGCTCCCAAGCCAGGGAGGGGGAAGGGCCAGGAGCCTCAGCCATGCCCCCCAACACCCGCTACCAGCCCAGCGATGACCACCAAGCTGCTGCATGAAGTGTCCCCGGCTCCCAAGCTGGGGTGGTGGGGTGCTGAGGGCCTCAGCCACACACCCCCAACACCCACAACCAGCCCAGTGATGACCACCAAGCCATGGCAGGAAGCTCTGCGGGCTCCTGGGCTGGGACAGTAGGAGGCCGAGGGCTTCAGCACACACCCCCGATATCTGCAACCAGCCCAGCAATGACCACCTAGCCACCACTGGAAGACCCCTGGTCTCCCCTGCAGGAATGAGGGGTGTGCCACAGGCCTCAACTACATCCTCCTTCCTCCCTCCTTCTCCCACCCTATTTCCTTCCCCCTTCCCCTCCCTCATCCCCCCCAACTGCTCCACAACATCATCTTAGAATGTAAAAGAATAATATTAACAAATAAATATAATATAAATTTATTTATTTATTTTTTATTTTTTCCTTTTTGTCTTTTTTCGTGACCGCTAACGGGATCGCAACTCTCGGTGTCGCGCCCGCACCGCGCTCAACCAGTGAGTGGACCGGTCTCTATCTGGGACCCGAACCCTCGGCGGGAGCGCCGCTGCACTCCCAAGCGCCACACTCTACCAAGTGCGCCACCGGGCCGGCCCTAATATAAATTTTTTTTAGTTAAATACAACTGATTTCAAAGAGACAGCACAAAAAAATAAGAATGCAAATAATATTTATTACATGTTGAAATAACAATATTTTGGATAAATTAGGTTAAATAATATTTTGTTAAAATTCATTTTACCTTTTTTTTTTTTTTTTACCATTTTTAACACGACTACCAGAAAATTTAAAATTATGTATGTGGCTCATTGTCGGGTCCGCCACAGGCCGACCCGAACAGCCCTAGCCTCGTTATCAGTCTCTCCCTAGGTGTCCCTTCTGGTGGGCGAGTGGATGGCCCGGATTCCCCTTTCTCTCCGGTCCCTGTTGTGAGGAGATGGGGAAGAGAGCCGTGAAGAGAGGTGAGCACAGCTGCCGGCCCCAACGAACCCGTTAAAGGACACTCAGACGCGGCGAGGGTTCTGTTGAGCAGTTCCGTTTATTATCACACAAGCACTTGCTTTTAAAGGCAAATGGGAAAGGGAGGTTTCTACATCCTCCAATCAGCTTAAAGGTTACGAGAGCATGCATCCTGTCTCAATGCCTAGCTATTGCAATCACGCAGTGTTCACAATCCCGGGATTTGGTCAATAAGGGCTAAGGCAAGGTTCCTGCAGACGCTCCCACCCTACTTCCTCCCGGCGCCGTCTTAGGCTGCCACGTTGATATGCCCTTGTGGGCCCATAATGGCACCGCTTGTGATGTCACTTAAGGTGGCATTAGTTTTTAAGACCCAACAGCTCATCCTATATTTCTATCGAGCAGCAGTTGTCTAGTCACTCTCTCCTAGATTCTGAATGGTACACAATTAAAGATATAAGACATATGACTTAAGTTAGGAGTATCATATGTTACAATGATACAGGATAAAATTAACAGGCCAACAGAGGGATTAATTATGTAACCTCAAAATCTACCACTAACTGAATTAACCATCCATACCACCAAGAAATCTGGGAAGTTGCAACAATGGGTCTAATTGTAAAAGCAACAGCAAAAAGTCGGTCCTGCCAGTTCAGATCCTGTGGAGTCTGTTTACTTGGGGAATTCTGAGCATCTATAATGCCTGAATACTTATGTTTATATGTATAAAGGATGATGGTGACAATAAATGCCACTTACTGACCATCTAATATATATCAGAAACTTTACAAAGATTCCTCATGTAATCTTCATAATCATCCTATGAGGTGTATTGATCAGGATAGTCTACCAGCTAAAACCAATGTCCCCCAAGTTTCAGTGGCTTAATAAAATAAATATTACTTCTTGCTTACATCTGATGAGGGTGGCAAGGGACTGGCAGGAGGCTCTGATTTAGACCTCTTCTGTCTTATAGCTCTTATCTCTCATAAGTCTCTGGAGTCCTCTCCAGTCAGCCAGTAGATGGAAAAAACGGGAAGAGAGCATGTGAAAGATTTTTATAAGCCAAGCCAGAAAGTGGCGCACTTTATTTCCCCCACATCCCATTGCCAGAAATCAGCAATGGGGACACCAATCTATAGGGGAGGCTGACAAATATAGTTTAACTGTGCCCAGAAAGAAAATGAGAACATGAACACTGGTGAGCATTTTTTGGGCATCTCTGGCGGCCGCACAGGACCCCAACAGGTTTTTCCTTTCCCTAGAGGGTTGGGGCCAAAGGGATGGCCCTTTTCTCCCCCCACAGGACGCGGGGCGAAAAGAGATTCCAAGAGATGGGTGAGCATGCCGCTGCTCTCCCAGATAGGGAACAAACACACACATGCAGTGGGGGTTCTGTCAGGCAGTTCCGTTTATTGTAACACAAAAGATCATATTTATATGCTTAGCAAGCAGGGATTTCCAAGCTTAGGCCAATCCTTGAAAAGGTCAAATGTGCACGTGCCTTGCCTCTCTATGCTTAGCCCTCCCCCTTAACTTCCCTCGGGCACAACCTTTTATCCGTTTAGGTCATCTGTTGCTTAGAAAAAGGGCGCGGTCCCATAAGCATTAGTGGTCTCTGCAACTGGTAGATATCTCTATTTCACAGAAACATTAAAGCAAATTCTCGAAGGTCACAAATCTAGAAAATGACATTCAACCACTGTTCTGTAGGACCGCAAAGCCCATGCTTTTTCCAGGCAACACTGCAGGACTCACAGGAATGGTCATCATCTCAGCACACTTACCTCAGTAGGAGGATTAGGCAAATAGAAAAGAAACAACAGGGGATTGAATTGTCTATCCTCTCCTGCCATTACAAAAGGACAATGTTGGAAAAATCAGTTTAGACAGTCAAAATTTGACTTTGCATCATTAAAAAAATATATTTATAAGACTTGAGATTAAACTTCAGCAAACAAACAAAAAACATAGAGCCAGTGGAGTAGGTTATTACATTGCCAAAACGTTGAAGAGTCAAATAACTAAGTTCCCAGGATATTCCATAAATAATTACCATCGGCAAGATTAGTATGAGAAGACCAAAGAATACATGTGTTTTGAAGGTGAAGATAGTCTCTTATTTATTCGGAAGACAAAAACATCCAGAACAATTTAATAATCATATTTATTTTGTAGTGCTATTGAACAACAATTCTTGCTTATATTGTGAGCCTAAGCCACTCTAAGATTCTGAAGAATATTCTGAGTTATCAGAGAAATTTTACTATGTTTAGTTTAATCTTATCATTAAAAATTCTATTATAACATAACTCATTTAAGGTTGATAATTCATGTAGGCTACCATGTTAAACCAGTCACATTGTTCAAATATTCATAATTATTTCATTCCCTTATATTTCTGAACAAACAAAAATTAACTGCATTTGGGGATAGACAGAATATGGAGTGACTAACTTGAAACTGGAGCATTTTCTTTATAGGCAGATGACTAGTGAGCTAGTTAAGAAGCGTAGATAAAATTGCTAAGTGTATATGAAAATTATTAAACTAATCTGGCTATAAATGAGACAGAAATCAGGCACATCAAAAGATCATTTAGGTTAAAAAGGCTGGAACTACTCATAGGCAACCTTGAGGTTCACAGATTTGAAATTTAAATTTGATACAAAAGATCATCTTAAGCTTTGACTTGCTGATGCCAATGATTTAATGGCCTTTGAATTAAACAATTGGTAATTAGAAGGAAAGTCTGGAAGCAAAGAGATAGGAAAGCTGTCTAGAAGGACAATAACTACGGCTCTTAAAAAGGGCAGATCCAAGGATGCTAGTTATTTGCAATGTAGTTTTTTTTCTCTATTTTTGCATTTATTGCATCTCAGTTCATTTCTCTTTATCCACCTCCATATCTTGTTAGTCAGTATTGCTGACTCTAGTGAATTTTATGAACATGTTTCTGAGAGAAATTTTATTCAGCTTTATTGCCATTCTCAGAATGTTATTTATCTAACCCTACGTCTCCTTGGGACAATCTTTTACTGTTCTCACAATATATATTTTCTAAGATTAATGTGATAAGCATGGTTTCTACCCATTTAAAAAAAAAGAAAAGATTACATGTTTTAACTCCATCCCTGTGGGCACTTGACTTGAGTTAAAATTTTTCCTCTAACAGGTACTGTCCCATAATGAATAGTATTTTCAGATAAGCCATTTTCCTCTATATCGTGTTAGCAGATATTTTGTTTTTTCATTTGTTTTGAGAAAGAGCTTTGTCAGCAGCAATAGGCCCTGTATGTAGTGCAAGTAATCATTGATCACTGGGTAGCAGCATGACAGAGTGGAAAGAACATTAGACTGATTCTACCAGTAATCTGGGGCATATAACTTAAAAAACTATCTGTATTCTAGTTTCTTCATCTGTAAAATGAGACTATGCTTCCTCTAGCTTCGAAATTCTATGTTTGCTTTCTTACATTATTTTCTCTTTTACTGTATCAATGTTTTGTATATCATCTTTTTCCTTTGATAATTTTGCTAATTTATTTAGCATCTACCTGGCTATGTGCCCTCTTAGATCTCTAATAATTGACCATCTAATCAAGATTTCATTTCCCTTCTGCATGCTTAGAGAGTTAGAGTTACAATAATTCTTTAAAAACATCTAATATAGTATCTGTGAACACGGTATTTTTTTTTTTTTTTTGTCTTTTTCGTGACCGGTAAGGGGATCACAACCCTTGGCTTGGTGTCGCCCGCACCACGCTCAGCCAGTGAGCGCACCGGCCATTCCTATATAGGATCTGAACCCGCGGTGGGAGTGTCGCTGCACTCCCCCGAGTGCGCCACGGGGCCGGCCCTGAACACAGTATTTTTAATGGAAGTAGCCCTCTTTTTTTTGTTACAATTTTACCAGGATGTTACAGTATAAATTTGACCATTTATATTGTATAAACTCAATAAATTAAATAAGATTTCCTCCCTAAGTAATTTATATATCTGCAATATCTTATTAGCTTGGACACTACTAGAATTTGGAATTAAATATTTTTGGAAGTTAAAATATCTATGGTTAAAGCTACTTCTAATTCACTGTTTCAAAGCAATTACTATCAAGAAGCAGTCTTTAACCAAGTTAGAGTTTCACAGCTTAAATACATGAACAAACTGTCAAACATTTTTTACTCTCTTGGGTGCAAAGAGTGTAAATCAGTTAAGATATAATTATAATTAATAATTGTTACTATTACCATAGTAGCTTTATTTATAAAACATTACTTCTTTCCTAATTAAATAAGGCATTTAGTACTTTGCATAAGCAATTAAATTATTAAGTGGTTACATTATGCAGCTAAACACATGAAAACCAAGAATAACAAGACAGTTAACATAAAAGAAAACCAGTGACGTGAGATGAATTAGGGAGAAAATGAGCAAAGTGAGAAAATATTTAAAGCAAAACCTTACCTGAAAAATTGAAGTGTCCAAGAGGTCAATAAAGCACGTACACAGAGCCAAGTGGTATCAAATCCAGTAGCAAAATATAGGGAAGCCCAGTCTAATAAGATGATATTGTGGGTAGGCTGACTCATGTTTATTTTCCCTCAGGGAACAAAGGTGTACTTAAGTGTACTTTTTCTGAACTAAATTGCAACTTTCAAGGAGAAGATATAATCATCAGACTCTCGAATCTGTGTAATCTGTAATGCGGTCAGAGAAGACAAGTTAAATTCTGAGTGGCAAAAATCTGCATGGTCCACACAGCACACACTATGCCCTCTACCTATTCTATTCTACCTGTATCATTTAAGGTACCAGAAAATAAACATCGGCAGCCTATAAGCGAGCAAGAAACAAACCTGGAAATAATGAGAAAAGGCAAGAAGGAGACCTATTTCCCATGTGGGGGGTATTTGTGAGATAAGATAGGCTATTATCTCACTTTATTTCTGCAAAGTCTGAATTCAATTACTTTTTCTTAAAAAAAAAAAACTCACTGTAGACAATATTTACAAATATTTACCTCTCTCTCCTTTTTCCAGTCGGTCATTCATCCCTTAAATCTTTGTCACCTAAGCTTTTAGTGAAACATTTCTTTGAAAGGTCACTAATAATCTGCTAAATATCAAGTTTGATAGGTATGTCTCCATCCTCAAATTTTTGACCTGTCTGTAACATTTGACGTTATTGGTCACCTTCTCTTTTTGCAAATTGTACAAATGGTGGTTCTATAACGTTGTACTATCTTAATATTCCTCTTACTTCTTTGAGCCTTCTTTTCTGCTGCCTTTGATTTCTTCATTTACTAACATAGTTTCTATAGGTAATTAACTATACAGTATTACAACAGAGTAAAAGTGGTTCAGTACCTCTGGCATCTTTCTGAACAAGGCAAAGACCTTAAAATGCTCTAATCAAATGCAATTAGTATATTTACTCCCCTTTCATTATTGTCTAGAGTTTTCATTTCAACCTTTGCTTAACCACTCACATATAAAGAAACCATTTTCAATAAGTAGTTAAATTAAATTTATGGATGTATTTTATCAATTTCTGTGATTATCACTGTTTCTTCTACGCCATGCTTCCCTTTTGGGTTTCCTGATATTATAGAGGCATGGACTATGGTAATATTTTAGTGAGAGTCTGTAGATGGTAAACTTGCTCCAGTCTTTATGTGCCTGAAAACATCTTTATTTTGATCTCATTCTTGAGGGATAGTTTAACTAATACACACTTGTAGGTGAGTTTATTTTTTTCTCTCAGTATTTTTTTTTTTTGAGATGTTCAGAATTTCCCATCATATTCTGGGTCCTGCCAGACACTCCAAATTATAAAGCCCAGCAGAAATCCATCAAAAGTTGAAAATGGTACATCTGGGACATCAAATATAAGCAGGATCAAACGGCATAATTAAGCTGCATGAGCAGGTAGCCCAGACTCCAATGCCACTCACCAGTGTTGCACCAAACCACTTCCCTCAGCGCACACTAATAGTTATATGGGGGATACTGTATGAGCAGCTTCAGGAAAAGGAAAAGGCCTGAGCTTTTATAGGTAGTTTATGGACAGGTTAGCTTGATATGCAGGTGCCGGTCAAAAATGGGAAGCAGCTGCATTGCAACATCATTCCAGATGTCCTCGAATGACACTGGAGAGGGAAAATTTTCCCAAAGGGTGAAGTCTGAGCAGTGCACCTAGAGATCCACTTTGTGTGGAGCTCTATAAACTCTTTAAGGCTGAATGGATATAAGTCAGCTTTGAATTCTCCTTCTCCATGTTCTACTCCTATCAGTCAATACTCTTAATTCTAAGATAACATAAAACTTAGTCAAGCTACTTATGTAAAGAAAGGGGGAGAGAGTCTTATGATAAGGATACAGAAATATTTTATAGAACTCCAGGTCAGGAGCAAAACCAGGCCCCTAAAAAATTTTAAAAACAGGCTGGGATTGCATCTGGATCTTTCTCCATATTATCTCTGTTCCTCTCTGAATGTGTGATTTCCTTCATATCATTTTCTCTGTCTTCTCTATACACTGACTTATTCTGCTTATCTGGTAGAAATGGTATGCAGAAAATGGTCAATCTATATCCCTCAAGATTTATATATATATAATTCATATATATATATGAATATATGTACCTGAAATACTGAATTTTTGAAATCTGATGTAAATATAAATTCTCACGTTAAAAATTCTACCAGGCCCAGCTTGAATCAGGTGCCTATTTTTGGTCCAATCAACTCGATAGAGTACAGTCATCTTATTCAAAATGTTTGCTGAGGGCTCAGCCTTGACTCTGAAAGAGAACTGGGTCACTGTGAGCTGAACAAATAGATATATTCTATCATCCTCATTCATTCTCCTAGTTATTCAGGTTGAAATCTCTTAAATCAGCTTAGGCTTATGCTTCTTTTGTATTTACTATATAGTTCTGTCACCAAGAACTAATCCATTGTTCTTTCAAAATTATTCTTTTATCTTTCTTTCTCCATTCTCAATGACTTTATTACTTGCCAAAATAATAGTCCAAAAAAGGGATTTTTTTTATTGACATGGTAATTGTATGGGGTACAACGTGGTATTTCAATACATGCATACATTGCATAATGACCAAATCATGGCAATTAACATATTTATCTAAAATATTCATTTCTTTGTTGTGAGAATATCCAAACTCCTCTCCTCTAGCCATACACAATATTGTTAGCTACAGTCACCCTACTGTGCAAAAGAGTACCAGAACTTATTTCTCCTAACTGTAATGTTCTACCTGTTGACCACCCTCTCCCCATCTCCTCTTCTCTCCATCTCCCCCTCTTCCCAGTCTCTGGTAACCTCTATTCTACTCTCAACTTCTATGAGGTCAATTTTTTAGATTATGCATAGGAATGAAACCATGCAATATTTGTCTTTCTGTGCCTGGCTTAATATCACTTAATATAATGTTTAAAAAGTGATATTTCACTGTAGTTAAATTTGCATTTCTTTACTAGTGAAGACAAACTTTTTTTTTCATGTTATAGGCTATTAGCATTTCTTCTTCTATTGGTCCGTATCATGGGCTGAATTGTGTACCCGAACCCATCCCCATTCATATGTTTAAGTTCTAACCCCAAGTTGATTATATTTGGAAATAGGTCCTTTAAAGAGGTAATTAAGGTAAAAAAAAAAAAAAAAAAAAAAGTCAAAAGGGTTTTAAGGCAATAGGACTGGTATCCTAGTAAGAAGATGAAGAGACACCATGGGTGGTATACACAGAGGCAAGGCCATATGCAGACACAGCAAGAAAGCAGCTATCTGCAAGCCAAGGAGAGAGGCCATAGGAGAAATGATATCTGCTGACACCTTCATCTTGGACTTCTAGCCTCCAGAACTGTGAGAAAATAAATTAGTGTTGTTTAAGCTTTGAAGTCTATGGTATTATGTTACCGCAGCCCTAGGATAATAACACTGTTTGCCTGTGTTCATTATCCATTTTTCTTTTGAAATGTTTGTTTCTTCTGGTAACAGCTCTCTAAACGCTAAGCCTCTTAGCCTTTTATACATAATAAATGTTACAATTGTTTTACCCAATTTATTTGCTCCCTCCTTCACCTTTTATGGTTTTGTTTTGCTTTACATAGTCTTTTTTTAATGTAGTCAGACTTTTCACATTTTTCCTATATTATTGCTGCATTTGAAATTATGATTAAGAAAGGCCCTCCCATACCCACAATTATATTTATATTTTATTCATATTTATCTATATTTTCTTCTAATTCTTTTTTTTTCTTTTTGGTCTCATTTCCATGTTGTTTTCAGTTTATGGTATAAAATACAGCTCAATTTTTTCAAAATAGCTAACCAATTGTCCCTGTACCACTTATTCAAACATTTTTCTCATTGATTTGAAATATCTTATCATATCCTAAATACTTACATACATTTAAAACTCCTGTTGTTTTTTGCTTAAACAGTTATTTATTCAATAATTCACTTTGGAGGCTATATACTTCCACATTTATCACTAGGGAAAAAGAATTTTCCACCAAGTTTAAGAAATATTATTTTGTGTGTCTTATGTTGTAAAAATTATGGGAAAAATTAAGTTAGTTTTAAAATTAAAATAGTACATAATTGTTTTCAGTTAACAACAGACATCAAAACAAATATATACCAACTTATGCTAACCCATTGATAAGCCAAATAATTTAGCCGAATTATCACACTAATTAAAAAGAAATGAAAAAAACGATAGAAAAGAAACTACACGAGGATTTTCATTTGGCTTTTTCAGTCTCCATTCTATAGAATAGTTCTTGTCCTTTTTTTTTTTTAGTTATTCAAAATTCCCTTTTCTCCCTCAATGCTCTTGATAAAATTCTCGTAGTAATGGGAGATGAGCCAAGAGGGCTATTTTTACAAAGATCACTACTTAGTGGTAAGAACAGGGGGCCTGGAAGAGGGGAAGTTGAGGGTTCTGCTATACAGGTTCTCTCAAGAAAAGGGTATAGACGAGATTTAAGTTGTAAAGGCCCTGCAGCACCCATGTTGAATGTGCTTTGATAGCGTCTGAGTCTCTCCTGTCCATGTTCATGGATACAACCATTGCAGGAATTTTGGAGAATATTCGGGAGACTTGAAAATCATTGCAAAGCTTTAGCTATTATTACAAATTATCATTTTCTCTCTACTTTCCATATGCCACACACTCTACATACCATGGGCACTTTATAACCACATAGCAGATGTGAAAATTATGATCAGCACTGCTACAGAGAAGATGAAATTGAGATTCAAGGAATCATAAATTGCCCAAGATCACACTGGCAAAAACTAGTTCATCCCACCAGAAACCTCTCGCGAAACAAAACAAAAAACGAAAAACGTAGCTGGGCTAAACCTTAACGCTCTGGGGGCCTCGAAACTCCGTGGCCCTAGCTGGCACGGTAATGTCAGAGAAAACGAGGCTGAGGACAATCACAGACCCGGGCCAGTGAAATACAAAAGCGATCCCTCTCAGCCCCTTCTCTCTCTTGACCTTCTTGCTCTGAGATACGGGAGGCGCGGGGAGGACGCCGAGGCGGTGTGTGTGGAAAGGCGAAACCCAGAGAGAGGCCACAAAGAATGCCCGCTAAGAGTTTTGAAAGTGATAAGATAAACCTGTTAAAAACTGTAACTACGCGCTCATCCAACACCTGGTGAGAGAGATTTGGCAAAATCCTGTACGAGGCACAGCTCGCGACTTTGAGAAACTCCACGGCCTCCAGGTCCGTCCCAGCGTTCCTTGGAGTCTATTGGCCCTGGAGTCTATTGGCCCGTTCGGCTACCGTAGGCCTGGAGTTGCTACGGAAACCCTGCGGCCATAGCCATGTCGGTGCAGCAAGTCCCTCCTTCGCGGGTTTTCGTGGAACTGGTTCCCTGGGCTGACCGGTGCCGGGAGAACAATCTGGCCTCCGGCGGACAGACTCTGCCCGCCGTCCGCCGTCCCCTCTCTTCAGCACCGGCCCAAACTGCGACTCGCGAGGTGCACGTAAGTGGCACCGCTGAGGTGTCTGCGGGCCCTGACCGGGCGCAGGTAGCAGTTCGAGTGAGCAGCACCAAGGTGACGGCAGCGGAGGCCAAGAAGAGTGTTTGCCGCCGCCTAGACTACATCACGCAGAGCCTCCAGCAGCAGGGTCTGCAGGTGAGATCTCCGCGGAGGAGGAACTTCGAGTCGAACTGCACCAAGGGCTCGGCGGGGGGTCGGCCCGAACTAGCCCCTGGGGCTGCGGTGGAGGTATGGAGAGTATGGAGCATTTAGGCGCCTTTGTCGCATTGGTATTCTAGGGCGCCAGGACCTGATTCTTTGACCCATCTTGTCGTAGGTGAAAGCAGTGAACCTGAAATGTAAAAGAATGAAAAGTGGGTTGGTTTTTGTCTTTGCTGGAATGATTTTGATTGTAAACTTGAAATGATGAAATTTTAAACTTGAAATGGTACCTGTAACTACTTGTCTAAGCAGAGTTCTGTACGCTAAGCATTTTTTTTTTTTTTTGCCTTTTTTTATTCTGCACCATGGAATTGAAAAGTGAGGAGCACAACCTACTTCCTCCCAACAATGCAAAGCTTTGCATGGAGTGGTTCTTAAGGATTTTTCACAAATACTGTCGTTGGGGGAAAGGAAAGAGGTTGAATCCATTTTCCTTTCATAGAGATTTCCAAAAATTTCTCCAACTTTTTTACCTTTAACTTTTAAAATTAAGCCAGAATATTGTAGATGCCACATATATGAAATATCTTGACGTACTTACCGGAGATGTCCATGAACCAGATCACTAAATAAATCCTACCTTAAGCCAACTTCTAAGAAAAGAAGGGAAAAAATGAACCAGCCTTATTTAATCTTCACAGCAGCCTACTTAGGCATGTTTTAATATCCCCATTTTGCAGGTTTAAAGAAGTCAAATAATGCTCTGAATTTTAATCAGGACACTATTTGAACCCATGTGTTCTTGAAGTCTACATTGCTTCCAACTATGTCAGACTCCAGATACTTAGAATAAAAGAAAATTAGAAACCAAAGAGGTCAACTATCTCAATTTCCTCATTTCACAGAGGACCCTAAAGGCCAGAATTGGCTTATCCAGGGTAAAACTGCGTTGGTAAAATGAATTCTTTTTTAGATTTTTCTTTTTAAAATTTATCTCAATTGACACAGTAATTATATATACTTATGGGGTACAATCTAATGTTTTGATATATGTATCTTGTATAATGATGGGTCAGGGTGTTAATGTATCCATCACCTTAGGCATTTATCATTTCTTTGTGTTGAAACATTCAAAGGTCTCTCCTCTAGCTATTATATAATATACAAAACTTATCTGTTAACCGTACTCACCCTACTGTGCAGTACAGAACTTACTCCTCCTAATTGTAATTTTGTACACTTTGGCTAACCTCTCCCTGTTTTCCCTTTCCCCCTCCCCTCTCCAGTCTCTGGTAACCACTGTTCTACTCACAATCTCTATAATATCAATTTTTTTTTTTTTTTTTTTTTTTTTAGATTCCACATATGAGTGAGATTATATGGTGTTTGTCTTTCTGTGCCTGGTTTACTTCACTTAACATAATGATCTCCAAGTCCATCCATGTTGATGCAGACAGTGGCTTTCATTCTTTTTTATGGCTAAATAGTATTCCATTGTTTGTATATACCACATTTTTTTAATCCATTCATCTGTTGTTGGGTACTTAGGTTGATTCCATATCTTGGCTTTTGTAAATTGTGCTGCAGTAATAAACATGGGAGTATAGATATCTCTTCAACATACTGTCTCCATTTCCTTTGGGTATATACCCAGTAGTGGGATTGCTAGATCATATGGTAGTTCTATTTTTAATTTTTGGAGGAACCTCCATATTGTTTTCCATAATGGCTATACTAGTTTGCACTCCCACCAACAGTGTATGAGTGTTTCCTTTTCTCCACATTCTCACTAACACTTGTTTTCTTTTGTCTGTTTGATGATAGCCATTCTAACCGAAATGAGTGTATCTCATTGTTTTGGTTTGAATTTCCCTGATGATTAATGATGTTGAATTTTTTTTCAGATGCCTGTTGGCCATTTATATATCTTCTTTTGAGATATGTCTATTAAGATGCTTTGCCCATTTCTCAATTGGGTTGTTATTTTGCTGTTGAATTGTTTAAGTTCCTTATATATTCTTGATATTAACTCCTTGTCAGATGTATAGTTTGCAAATATTTTTTCCCATTTTGTAGGTTGTCTCCTAACTCTGTTAACAGTTTCCTTTGTGTAAAAGCTTTTTAGTTGGATGGAATTCCACTCGTCTATTTTTGCTTTTATTGCTTGTGCTTTTAAAGTCTTATTTTAAAAATCCTTGCCCAGCCCTGTGTCGTGGATCAATTTCCCCTGTGTTTTCACCTAGTAGTTTCATAGTTTTGGGTTTTACATTTACATCTTTAATCCATTTCAAGTTGATTTTTGTATATGTTGAGAGGTAGGGAACTAGTCTTATTTTTCTGCATGTGGATATCCAGTTTTCTCAGGATCATTTACTGAAGAGACTGTCTTTTCCCCAATATGTATTCAAAGATCAGTTGGCTATAGGTATGTGAATTTATTTCTGGGCTCCCTATTCTGTTCCACTGGTCTTTGTGTCTGTTTTTATACCAGTACCATACAGTTTTGGTTATTATAGCTTTGTAGTATAATTTGAAGTCAGGTAGTATGATGCATCCAGCTTTGTTCATTTTTTTCAGGATTGCTATGGCTATTCAGGGTCTTTTTTGGGTCCATAAGAATTTTAGGATTTTTTTTTTCTATTTCAGTGAAGAAGTTCATTGGTATTTTTATAGAGATTGAATTAAATCTGTACATGGCTTTGGGTAGTATAGCCATTTTAATAATATTCATACCAATCTATGAACATGGGATATCTTTCCATTTATTTATGTCCTCTTTAATTTCTTTCTTAAAAGTTTTGTAGTTTGTATTGTAGAGGTCTTTCATCTTCTCCGTTAAGTTTATTTCTAGGTATCTTATTTTTTTTGAAGTTATTGTAAAAAGAATTGTTTTCTTGATTTTCAGATAGTTTGCTATTACTATATAGAAATGCTACTGACTTTTGCTTGCTGATTTTGTATCCTGCAACTTTACTGAATTTGTTTATTATTTCTAAGAGTTTTTTGGTATAGTTTTTAGGGTTTTCTATGTATAAGATCATGGCATCGACAAACAAGGACAGTTTTATTTCCTCCTTTCTAATTTGGATGCCTTTTATTTCTTTCTCTTGTCTAATTGCTCTGACTAGGGCTTCCAGTACTATGTTGAATAGAAGTGATAAAAGTGGGCACTCTTTTATTGTTCCTGATCTAAGAGGAAAAGCTTTTAGCTTTTCCCCATTCAGTATATTATCATCTGTGGGTTTGTCATCTGTGGCCTTTATTGTATTGAGTTACATATTGTTAAGGCTTTTTATCATAAAGGAATGAATTTTGTCCAATGCTTTTTCTGCATCAATTGAAATGATCATATATTTTTTCTCTTTCTTTCTGTTAATGTGGTGTATCACATTTATTGATTTACATATGTTAAACCATCTTTGCATCCCTGGGATAAATCCCACTTGATCATAGCGAATGATCTTTTTAATGAGCTGTTGAATTTGATTTACTAGTATCTTGTTGAGAATTTTAGCATTAAAAATGCATTCTTGCTTCCAGTTTATTGCTAGAAATGCCATATCACCAAAAGCAAGTCTTTATTTTAATGAGAAAATATACTTGTATTGCATTTACAAACATGAGTTACTAAAAATTTATTTATAAAAAATTCTTTGAATGATTTTACAATTTAGAAGAATTCAAATGCTAATGATAAATAATGTGAATAAAGTGAGTTTAATGTGTAGAAAAATATTTCTTAAAACAACTGCTGCCAGTGCTACAGTCCTGTTTGAATAGTATAACTAGTTCTTATCTTATTTACATAAAATGTAAACTAAGCTCACATGGCTCTAACTTGTAATATGTAAAACAAAATAAAAAAGTCCAACTTACAGTAATTACATTAATATTCAGTGTTCAAGGCAAGACATAGGAAGGATAGTAATCTCCCAATTATTTCTGCTAATAGAGGAAAACAGTCATGTAGATAATTTGTTCAGTTGATAATAAAAATATCATTTATATTACTTTTGAGGATGAATTATGGGTCTTCACAAAGTCCCTCTTCATTTTTCAACTTTGAGATCTTGGGTTGTAAGGTTTACAAACACTGTTCTCTTGCTTAAAGGGCTCCTTATAATCCAAACTCCTTTGCTTAATTGATGGAGCCTAACTCTATTCTCATTTTGTGTCATCTCTCTTCCCTCTTTGACAAGCTGACTTCTGGGTTTTTGGGGGGTGGGGGGTTTGTTTTTTTCTTTAAGAACCAGCCCAAGCTCACCTACTTGGTGTTCCCTTTGTAACATAACACTATTCCCTGCCATACAACACTCCATTCCCTGCTTGTAATAAAACTTATCACCTTGGTTTATAATTCTTAATTTACTTGTTTCTCCTCCATATTCTAAACCTCTCCAGAGCAGAGACCATTTGTCTTTTTTTTGCATTTATGGGTTATGTTCTATACATATCACATAGAGTATACTGTTTTTTTTTGAATGAAGAATGAATGAAATACTAAATGAATATTAGTTCAGCTATATTATAGATAACAGACGTATGAACTTATGTGAAGGTATAACCCTCATTTTTAGTGTTGTTTTCATGGAAAAAATGTTTTAAAGTTCTAAACAGTATTTCCTTATTCAACTAACAAACATTTATTAAGCATTCTCTATCACTGTTCATTTTTAAATGTCATTTAACAATGTAATATTGTCTTAGTTGGTTCAGTTTGCTATAAAGAAATACAATAGACTGGGTGACTTATAAACAACAGAAATTTATTTCTCACAGTTCTGGAGACTGGGAAGTCCAAGGTCAAGGCACCAGCAGATTTGGTGTCTGGTTGGGGACCATTTCCTGGTTCATAGAAGGCACCTTCTCACTGTGCCTTCACATGGTGGAAGGAGCAAGGCAATTCTTTGGGACCTCTTTTATAAGGGCACTGATGGAGTTTGGGTGTATTGTCCTCCCAGAACTCATATGGAAATCTAATCCCCAATGTGGCAGTGTTGGAAGATGTTTGAGTCTTGGGGGCGGATCCCTCATGAATGGGTTAATGCTCTCCCCGGGGGGTAGGGTTAGTGAGTGAGTTCTCTATTAGTTCCCATCACAGCTGGTTGTTTTAAAGACCCTGGTACCTCTCCTCTCTCTCTCTCTTGCTTCCTCTTGCTTCCTCTCACTATGTGATCTGCTTGTACCCACTGGCTGCCTGCCACTTTCCACCATGAGTAGAAGCAGCCTGGGGCCCGCACCAGATGCAGCTGTCCCAGAATTGCAAACCAAATAAACCTCTGTTTTTTATAATTTCCCCAGTCTCAGGTGTTCTGTTATAGCAACACAAAACGGACTAATACAGGCATTAATTCCATTCATGAGAGTCTCCCCTTATGGCCTAAGCACCTTCCAAAGGCTCCACCTTTTAGCACCGTCATATAGGTGGTTAGTTTTCAACATATGAATTTTGGGTGGAAAACAAACATTCAAATCATGTATGTAATTACAGTGTTTTCTGGTTTGTAGGTTTCTTCCCCACACCTCCCCCCATAGGCTTTAAACTTCAGTATTTGCCTACTCATAATTGTATTTTCTTCAATAAATATATAATGAATGCCTCAGGCATGTTGTTAGGCACTAGCAATAGAGAAGGAGTAAAATTTAGGCACTCTGCTTTAGGAGTTTCATGATAGGGTTTAAATCATGGTATAGAAAAAGTGGCTGTGATGAAAGTGTGTACATAATACAATACAGTATAGCAAGAAAGGAAGAAATGTTCATTTACTTGAGGAATTCTAGAAAGATTTCATAAAGGAAGTGACACTTGCATCAAATCCTAAACAATGGCTGAAGGAAAAACATTTAAGTTCCACATTAGAATGCAGCAAGCATTCTAGGCAGGTCAGTATGGCTAGAACAGAGGAGTACCTAGGAACATGGGGAGGATTCAAGAGATAAGACTAGAGAAGAAAGCTGGAAGCAGAAGAACATGGAGGAAGGCCTCCTGTGCCCTACCAAAGACTTGGGTATTATTTATGTTAAAAAACTGCTTCCAGTTAGCTCAGATCGTTAGAGTGTTACTCTCTAACACCAAAGTCAAAGGTTTAATCCCTGTACCAGCCTGCCTCCAAAAACAAACAAAACAAAAACAGAACTGCTTACTACTGCTAGACCTTTTACAAATGTTATCTCATTTAATACTCCTACCATATTAGATCAGTATTTCAATTGCTGTTTTACACATGAGAACTCTCAGCAACAGAGTGGTTATTGGCAGATATCTTGACCACAGTCATACAATGGCAAAGTAGCAGAGTTTAGACTCCAACCAAGAACTTTGACCTCAGAGACCATGCTTTCACAATTACAGTATGTTGCCTTATTCTCTGGGCAGTAGGTGATTGAGGTTTTAGGTAGGAGATGTAGCAGATACAGTTGATACCTCCCCACTGATATCCCTTGGCACTTCACATTTGTGTGCATGAAGACCCAACTTTTGTCTATTAACATTTGTGAATTCCTTGCCTGAAAGTGAAAGCTTTCCTTGGTATCAGGAATTCAGTCTGCCTGCAAGTGAGGCCAGCCAGTAATGCCAGATAATTAACATCCTCTCCCCCAGCCCTACCAGCCTTCATCTGAAGGTTGATGTGGGATGGAATGTCTGAGATGATGAATGGAAAGGAGACCCTAGCTTCCTTACCCCTTGTGAAGGATGAGGCATGTGTTGCACCTCAGTTCCAAGAATTTCTCCGCAGGATTAAATTTGAGTTGCCCACAGTGGTAATTTGCTTGACAACATGTTGGTTCCTCGCCACCGGGGACCAACAACACAGGGCGGGAAGGGATCCCGGACCAGCCG
>NW_007726370.1:377943-380407 GCF_000696425.1 Galeopterus variegatus | reverse complement strand
CCAGAATCAGCCCGAAGCAAGTTTAAAATGGCTGAGGTACTTTCCCAAAATGGCTGGCGGCCCGGGCGTAGCCCAACAACAACACACTCTTTAGTTGCTTTCTTCCATTCTCTGGCTCCCCACTTCCCTACTGGTATTTTTGGGATCACCTCCAAAATTAACTGTACGCAAATTCTTGTCTTGGTATCTGTTTCTAGGGGCAACCAAATTTACATAGGGAGAAGTGAGAAAAGAATAAACATATACACTGGCTAAAGTTTTACATTATTAAAAATGATGACAAAATAAATGTCCTTTTAGCTGTATATTTATACGTGTCCGTAATTAATATTCTTTGGACATTAATTTCTGGGTTATCTATATATGAAGGCTTATGAAAAATTTCTCTCTACAAGGTAAGTTAACACTTTCACCACTTGGCCCAGTAGGTATTATTTTCTTCTCTAATTTTGCCAATTCAGTAGTCTAAAAAATGATACTATTATTTTTTTAACATTTGAAGTTAAACTTTTTTCATGTAAATTTCCAGTTCATAATACTTTGCCCATCTTTCTAATGTCTCTTTATTAATTTGTAAGAACCTTAAAAATTAAGATTATCAACAACCTATCTGTCGTATATTGCAAACATTTTTCCCAGTTTCTTATTTGCCATATAACTTAGCTTATAGTATTGAACATTAAAAGTTAAAGTTTTATTTAGCCAAATTTATTAATCTATTCTGTATGTTTTATGCCTTTCATGTAGTGCTTATGGGGTTCTTCCCAAGCCTAAGGCGATATAACCATTAACTAATATTTCCTGGAATCTTCAAGGATTCTTGATAGTACGTTAAACATTTATTTTGTTCTTGGAATTTACTTTGGTATAAGCATAAGGGTTTTGTTTTCTCTTAAATAGGTAAGTAGGTGTACTGAGAACATTTATTGTAGTCTATCTTTCTCATACTGCACGTGCAAGAACCTATCTCAAAACTGCCTTTAAAAATAAAAAGTATTGCCTTACATAACTGAGAAAATAAGTTGTAATATGGGCTTTCAGGTATAGTATGGTCACGGCTCTATTTTGATGCAGTTCTCTTGGCTTTACCCGCATCTTCCTGAATGATACCAAAATGACTGCCACATTGCCAAGCCGTACATCACATGTTATACCTTAAAGAGAAAGATAATAATCTTTATTTCCTACAACCACATTTTTAAAAAAAGTCTACAGTTCTCTCTAAGTGTACAACCTATACTTGTCTTCATGGCCATAGAAGTGCCATAGACTAATCAGCTTAGATTTAGATCTCTGCCTAGTGTTTAACCTGATCCTGTGGCAAGTCAGCTGTGATAATCCTAAATGGTTTGAACTTATCAGGACTTACCCTGAACCACATAGTTGCTGCTCAGAGGGAGTAGGGGCAGAATGTATGACATAACGATTCCATATTGCGTGTTGTGCCTACTGTTTTGAAATGTCACTTGTAGGACGGCCCCGTGGCTCCCTCGGGAGAGTGCAGCACTGGTAGCGCTGAGGCCGCAGGTTCGGGTCCTATATAGGGATGGCCAGTGCACTGACTGAGCGTGGTGCAGACCACACCGTGCCAAGGGTTGCGGTCCCCTTACCGATCAAAATACAAAAAAAAAAAAGAAAGAAAGAAATGTCATTTGTTATTGTTATTTGCAATCTTCAGACATTCTTGAATCAGTTTCAGAATACTAGTTCATTTGGTCCTTTCTATGCTCCTGTACCACACTGTTTAAATTATTACATCATTATGAAACATTTGTAGGGTAAATTCTCTCCTCATTACTCTTCTACCAATAAGATTTCCTATCTGCAGGGAACAGAGGGACATGTTAAATGACAAAATGGGGATACAATCAGAAATCCAGATGGTGGAAAATTCTATAGGACAAATAAGACTTCTGTTCATGTTGTGCATTGTTTATACGTTAATTTCAGGATAATTGCTGATTTTACAGTATTGTGTCCCAGTCTATTTATTGAAATATTTTTTCTGTAAAGTTTTATGGGTTTCTTAATGTTTATCCTTTTTAAGTTTCTTCCTATGAAAAGATAAATTCTTAGGGCTATTGACAATGTTAGCTTGCTTCCTCCATGTAATTTACATAGTTATTCCTGTCTCAACCATTTTGTCTTAAAACTCTGCCTTTTGTACTTAAATAAAACAGTAGCTTAATCAGGAAAACATAATGGACTAGGCTAGTATATTTTAATATTGGTTAGTTTTGTACTCAGTATGGTAGGTTTCTCAGTCTTGGCACTACAAACATTTTAGACTGGATAATTCTTTGTTGTCAGGGACTGTCCACTGCATTGTAAGATGTTTAGCAGCATTCTTGGCCCCTCCCCATAGTGTGACCAATATGTGTTGTTTACCTGAAACTATTTGAGTTTTAATGCTTTTTACCTGAAACTATTTGAGTTTTAATGCTTTTTTTTTTTTTTTTTTTTG
>NW_007726370.1:343727-377002 GCF_000696425.1 Galeopterus variegatus | reverse complement strand
TTTTACCTGAAACTATTTGAGTTTTAATGCTTTTTACCTGAAACTATTTGAGTTTTAATGCTTTTTTTTTTTTTTTTTTTGGTAGCTGGCTGGTATAGAGATCCGAACTCCCTTGACCTTGGTGTTCTAACACCACACTCTAACCAACTGAGCTAAGTGGCCAGCCCCTATTCAAGTTTTAAAACCGCCAGGCCTGTGTCTCAGGAACCTTTCCAGGGTTAACAGGGACACTTGATCACCCTGTCTACTTACTACATGACAGCAGTATACGCCCCTTCCCTGATTGTGATAATCAAAAATGTCTCCAGACATTGGCAAATGTCCCTTAAGAGGCAAAATCACTATCCTGTTGAGAACCATTGCCCTATTGATAAACAAAAAAATCTCACACTCTATGTGGGAGCCCACCAGCCAGAATACCAGGAATATATTTATAGTGAAACAAAGTTAGGTTTATTTAGCAAAATGCAAAAAGAATGCATCCGAATGGACCTTAGGAATGTTTCAGAAACAGGGAGTAGGGAGGAGTCACTTAGGGGTTTTGGGCTTGTGTTGAGTCATTCCAAGGAAAAATTAGTAAAGCAGAAGCACTTTGGTGATTGGCTATTTTATTCATTTTTTTCATAGAAAACCCAGAGAATTAAAGTTGGGCATAGCAATCAAGAAGAAAAAGAATGCTAATCATTTTTGTGGTTGCAGTTTGATTAGTTTCTCTTAGAAACTTTGCTTAGGTTCCGTATGTGTCCTCTTGGAAACATTATTTTCTGCTTAGACTTTCTCAATCTGATTGCCAAAAGGCAATTTTCACTTCCCTGACATTCCCTATAATATTATTTGGAACTTCCAAATGCATCAATATGCGACTATTTATATATTTATCAACTATGTGACTATTACTGCACTGAAGGTGAAAATGGAGTGTTCTAAGTAACTTTGGAAAATGGTGTTTTGACTGGAAAATGTAAGGGTGAAGAAGGAAGGTACCTAAAAGTTATACTCTAGTTGACAAATTTGTTTTCCAAGGATGAACTAGTTAACATTTCTGAAACTGCTTTACATGTATACTGGAGCTGAAAAAATACAAGTTGGTGGATGGTGGGAGCCAAGTTTCTTACTTGGAGAGGCAAGTTACAGATAAGATGGGAAAGTTAGAATGAACTCTATGAATCTGAATTACAGTTGGAAACATCATTTGTAAACTCATGTTTAGCTTCATATATATACAGATGGAAAGATACAGAAACAATTGTAGATATGTATGTATGTGATTCAGTACACATACATATATTATCTAGCTCTGTCCACTGAGAAGGCTAGAAAGAACGACACCCCAGTAGCAGTGAGCATCCTCAGCATCCAGATGTTGGTTCTAAATACCAGTCTCAAAGAAAAGGTACTATGCTTCTTGGAGAAATGACTGTTCTAGGGCTAGGGCAGGGAAATGGAATAAGTCTGTAGCATCTTGTCCTAGAAGGTAAGGAAGTTCTCAAAAAATGAAGGAAGGGGTATGTCAAAAGGATATAGAAGCCAACCTGAAATAAATCCCAACGGCCAAAGCTAGAACAGTTTGAGCAACAAAATATAGTATTTATTGAGTGAGTGTGGGTTGTACTTAGTGACATGCCTACAATAAAGTATGGAAAGGGAAAAATAGTAACTTGGGCAAACACTACTTAACCAAGTGATCAAGGTTAACATCATTAGTAGTGTCATGTGATATCACATATGCCCTGATATGTTGTGATGAGAAAGGCACTTCACCTCTGTAGTATTCTTTTCTAAAACTTAAAACCCCAGTCTAATCATGAAAAAACATCAAACAAACCCAAATTGAGGGACCTTCTGCAAAATATGACCCAAACTTTCAAGATCATGAAAATCAAAGGAACACTGATAGACTGTCACAGATCAGAAGAGACTAAGGAGACTTAATGAATTAGTGCAATGATGTATCATAGATTCAGTCCTGGAGTAATAAAAAGGACATTAATGGAAAAACTGGTAAAATCCAAATAAAGTTTGGAATTTAGTTAATTATAATGTACCAGTGTTGGCTTTTTAAGTTTTGACAAATGTACTGTAGTAATGTAAGGTGATAACATCAGAGAAATCTGAAACTGAGATATATGGGAATTCTGTACTATCAGCAAATTTTGTTTAAATTTAAAATTATTCCAAAATAAAAAGTTTATTTAAAAAGTTCAGAACAGCATGTAGAATATACTTTTATTTGTGAAAAAGTCTATACATAGATCTAGACATGTTTATATGCATTAATAGATGGTTTACTGAAATGTTAACAGTAAAAGGGTTTGGGGACATTATTACTTTCTTTTTTGTTCTTTTCCCTAGTATTAAATTTAATTAGTGTGTATCATTTATATTTTTAAAAATAACACTATTACAAACAAAAATAACAATAAAAAGATACTTTTCTTTACAGCTACCTTTCCTGGAATTATTTCTCCAATAATTTTTTAATCAGAAGTTTTATATGTGTTTATCAAGTGAAGTGGAAGAAAAAATGAAAAAAGAAAAAAAAAAGACTTCCAAAAATTCAAGAAAGATATGTTTATATGTCATAAAAGAATATTAAATGACATAAAGGTTTCATGTTAATCAGTTGAAAAAAGCTGATTATAAGCATTACATACAATACTGTTTTATACTTGTCTGTATTCTAAATTTTCTACAATGAGCACGTATTACTTTTATAATAAAAAAATTGCGCTAATATTTTCATGGGAGTGACATGAGAGCTGTAATTGGAACTTGAGTTCAAATACTCAGGTTAAAGCTTTTTAGAGTTTTTCTGGATAGCATAAATTGCTTTGTGATTAGTTAATATCTTAAAATTTAGATGTAGCTATATCCCCCTACAAAATAACTTATAATTAAATCATTATTTGGCATAATAATCATTATATATTTATTATGTGTTCTGAAAGACTTTTAAAAATGTATAAAATATAAGTTTTGCTTGTCCCCAAGGATCCAAGTAGCTGAAGAGTTCATTGCACTGAATTTAAAATCTCTTTTGAAAAGTAAATAAATATAACTTTTTCATCAGAATAATGTACCCTATATTTACCCAGAGAATCAAAAAAATATTAATACTACTTTTCTAAAAGCAAACTAGCCCAGGTCCAGTGTTTCAAGAAATATTTATGTCCTAGTAGCTTAGCAACTACTTTTGCTGAGTGCTTTCTCTATGCCAAATACTGTACTTTATATACAACTTCTCATTAAATCCTCAAAATAATTCTGTATGGTGTACATTTTATTAACCTGATTTTATCAATGTGTAAACTAAGGCTCAAAAAGTGTATAACTTGACCAAAGGTGCACATGATAGATATTCAGTAATTTGTATTAAACTATTTGTAAACTGAACATTTTATAAACTCCAGCACTCTTGTAAGATTAAGTATGCTTTATGTACAAACAATTCCTCATATATATACCACCCTAAGTTCATACTTCCTTTACAAGCTAATGTAAAAATTTATAAATGGAGTGACAATTATGATGAAATTTTAAGCAAATCTTTATAGGTTTCTGAACTAATTTTATGATATCTTTAGGAAAGTTTTAAAACATGAGGTAAAGCAGTTTTGTTTTGCATACTTTATATCTTCTTGATGTTAATAAGTTTGGGTTTCTAATTTATGTTTTAGAGTAATTGCATTTCGTAGCCAAACATTTAGTAACAATATTCTTGTACTTTCTGTTTCAGGCAGAAAATGTAACTGTGACAAAGGATTTTAGAAGAGTAGAAAATGCTTATCACATGGAAGCAGAGGTGTGCAATACTTATCTTAACAAATAATTAAAAACAGCATGACTTTGTGGGGACAATTTGTCATTTATTTTTATTCTTGAACTGAAACGTACAGTAGAAATGATTCTCATAGTGTTGATAAAAGGGTTATTTTTTCTCAAAATAATTTTTGATGTTATATATCTGTGTGAGCTTTTAAAACAAATTTAATGAGATTTAGATAAGAGAAATGGTTTAAAATGGAATTAAAACAGTAAAGGGGAAATAGCAGTTAATTGCCATCTGAATAAAATTTTAGTAATTTTATTGGCTAGTGAGCAGGAAGCACTACAGGAGAGAAATTTATTCTCAGATAAAAAGCAAATGGATAAAGTCATACCATAAAGGATTGAAACACGTTTCAACATTCTTTTGTTTTATAATGCAATTATACTGTGTTGTGATAAGTATTATTTAAAAATAAAAACCAGATGGAAGAAAATATTTGCAAACTATGCACCCAAGAAGGGATTAATATCCAGAATACATAAGGAACTTTAAACTCAATAATAAAAAATAAGTAATCTGATTAAAAAATGGGCAAACGAGCTGAGTAGACATTTCTCAAAGACATACAAATGGCCAACAGGTACATAGAAAGATGCTCAACATCACTAATCATCAGGGAAATGCAAATCAAAACCACAATCAGGTATCATTCAGTTACCCCAGTTAGAATGGCTCTTATCAAATAGACTGAAAATAACAAATATTGGCAAGGATATAGAGAAAGGGGAACTCTTATACATTGTTGGTGGGAATGTAAATTAGTATAGCCATTTTGGACAACAGTGTGAAGGTTTATCAAAGAACAACACACAGAACTACCATACTATCCAGCAATCCCACTGCTGGGTATATTCTAAGGAAAGGAAGTCAACATGTCCAAGGGATACCTGCACTTCCATGTTATCGCAGCTGTATTCACAATAGCCAAGATATGGAACCAACCTATATGTCCATCAACAGATGATTGGATAAAGAAAATGTGGTATGTATACATAATGGAATATTACTTAGCCATAAAAGAGAGTGAAATTCTGCCATTCACAACAAAATGGATGAATTTGGAGAAAGTTATGTTAAGCAAAGAAAGCCAGGCACAGAAAAAAAAAATACTGTATGGTCTCACTCATATGTGGAAGCTGAAAAAGTTGATGTCTTAAAAGTAGAGAATAGAATAGTGGTTTCTAGAGACTGGAGGGGGTGGTCAATGTATACAAAATTGTAGAGAGAGGAAGAATGACATCTAGTGTTCTATAGCAATGTAGAAGGACTACAGTGAACAACAAATTACTGTATAACTTCAAGTAGCTATTGAGAGGATTTTGAATGTTTTCAACACAAAGAGGCGATAGATGTTTGAGGTGATGGATATGCTAAATACTGTGATATGTACACAAATACACGTACTACATAAGTACATACAATTATCCTGAGTCAATTAAGAAAAAAATAAGAATAAAAGTTAAAAAATAAATGAATAAATAAAAACGACTCAATCTTTACATAAATTTAAAAGATGAAAGATTTTCAATACACTCAATTAGAGATAACATTTAGTTCCTGTACTTTTTACTTATCTTTAAAGATTTGATGATCAGCAATTTTTGAAATCAGAGCATGTCCTGGTTGTGGTTAGGTTACAGAACTGCGGTTTTTTTCTGATTCCAAATGTTTTGGGGTATGTGCTTAGTGCTGCCACCTTGCTGCCTCAGGGGAAACAGAAGAGTGGGGTTAGAGTGGAGTCTTGTTTATTTAGTGAGAAAATCTTTGTCTAGAGGTAGAAAATACCTCAAGAAATCACCTGATTCTCCAGGCAGATAATATATTATTTTTAAAATTTTAAGGATGTGATCTTAGATTCAGATCAGGTAGACCCAGATTTCCCAAAGGTCATAGAGCAAGAATTAGAATGAAAATTAGAACCCTGGCTTCTTATCTCTTGAGATTATAATTTCCACAATATTCTGTTTGTTTCCCCAATGCTTACTTTAATAGTTTTGTGATTTCTCCATTTAAAATTTAACTATCTCAAAGAACTTTAAAATTACTCATTATTATTTTAGGTATCCTTTTGGTAAAAGTTATTCTGTAGCAGTAGGGACTGAAAAATACCTTTCAAAACAGGATGAAGAGCCATCTGGTAAGATTCCAAATTATAGAGGTTAAAAGCTGGGAGTATGTTATAGCACTCCCCCAGTAATGAACATAGGTAGGGGTAGGTTATCTTAGTTAAGGTGGTTTATTGTGATGGTACCACCAGGGAGTAAGGACGAAAAGGAAACAGTCCCAGCAACTACATAGCCAGGCTTCATGGAAAACTGGAATGTTTTTTAGACTACTGAGTTGTTCTAGGGACTGACCTTCCAGGTACAGAAAGAGTCCCTTAGCGCTGTTTGTTTTAAGACATGACAAAATGAGGATTTGGCTAAACTCTACTTCTCTTCCTTCTGCTTTACTTATCTATTTAATACTTTTATTCAAATGTCTTAAGATCTGATTATATTTTGTATAGGGCTCCTTGGTAGCCAGAAGTCATATATAGCACAATCTAATATGTGATTCCCTTTAGGTCAGCACCAACAGTCAGCTGAGACCAACAAAATGGGATCACAAGATAAAGAGTATGCCAACCTATGCATAAAAAACAATGTGTGGCTTTATGGGTATGAATGTAACAAACACTAAAATCTAATGTCAAACATATACGAGTACTCTCATGAACTGTTAAATAGGTGGGTACTTTTAAGAAGTTTGTGGAAAATAGAATTAAAAAATAATAAGAATTTTTTCATGAACTTTTGAAGACCCCCTTTATATGGAATAAGATTAGATGGTATGTAGACTCCTGCAACTTAATAGCAAAAAAGGAAATGCCTGATTTTAAAAAATGGGCAAAGGACTTGAATAGACATTTATCAAAAGAAGACATACAGATGGCCAATAGGTATATGAAAAGGTGTTCGACATCACTAATTATAAGAGAAACACAAATCAAAACCACAATGAGCTATTACCTCACACCTATTAGAATGGCTGTTCTCAAAAAAGCAAAAGACAATAAGTGTTGGTGAGGAGAGGATGTACAGAAATTAGAATGCTTGTACACTGTTGGTGAAATTGTAAAATGGTGTAACCACTATGGAAAACAGTATGGAGGTTCCTCAAAATTAGAAAAAGAACTACCATATATGGTCCAGGTATACCACTTCTAGGTATATATCCAAAAGAATTGATACCAGGATCTGGAAGAGATATCTGTACTCCCATGTTCATTGCAGCATTATTCACAATAACCAAGATATGGAAACAACCAAGTATCCACCAACAGACAAATGGATAAAGAAAATGTGTTGTATAGATATAGTGGAATGTTATTCAGCTTTAAAAAAGAAGGAAATCCTACCATTTGCAACAAGATGGATGTACCTGAAAAACATTATGTTAAGTGAAATAAGTCAGTCATAGAAGGACAAATACTGCATTATTCCACTTATATGAGGTATCTAAAATAATCAAACTTATAGAAACAGAAAATGCAAGGATACTTCAAAAAGTTTGTGGGAAGGTTCATATTATCCTTTAATTCTATTTTCCATGAACTTTTTGAAGTACCCCCCTAGAATGGTGGTTGCCAAGGAATGGGGAAGGGGGAGATGGTAAGAACGTGTTAATGGGGATAAAGTTACAATTGTACAAGATGAATAAGTTCTAGATATCTGCTGTACAACACAGTCCCTACAGGTAATACAGTCTTGTGCACTTAAAAATTTGTTGAGGGTAAATCTCAGGTTAAGTGTTCTTACCACCAAAAAAAAAAAGCAAAGGACATAAACTTTTGGAAATGAAAAATATGTTTATTGTCTTGATTGTGGTGATATCATAGGTGCATACATATGTCCAAACTCATCAAATGGTATATACTAAATATGTGCAGTTTTATAGGTATATCAATTATACCTCAATAAAGCTATAAATAATTTTTGAAAAAAGATTAGAGCATTACTTTTCACATATTATCCGAAATTTTCATCCTGAAAGGCACTTAAGAGATTGTTTATCTAACCTCTTACCCACTCTGCTACTTCCCCTTAAAGGTTAAAACATTTCTTTTTTTTTAAAAGATGACCGGTAAGGGGATCTCAACCCTTGGCTTGGTGTTGTCAGCACCACGCTCAGCCAGTGAGCAAACCGGCCATCCCTATATAGGATCCGAACCTGTGGCCTTGGTGTTATCAGCACCACACTCTACCGAGTGAGCCATGGGCCGGCCTTAAAGGTTAAAACATTTCTAAGTGACTTCTTTAAAGGTGGGTGATTGGGTGTATGGGGGGGGGGCTCTATTAAAACCCTGGCTTTGTGATTCCTATATTGGTACTCTTTCTACTTCTGATGTCATGTCATAATCTCAGTGTAGAGAGGGATTTTGAAAGCCTGTGATATAATAGGCATTCAGTAATGTGTATCAAATAGAAAAAGTAGTATAAGTTCTCATACAATTTTCTCTCTCCTCTTTCCTTCTCCTTTTCCTTGCATGCTTGCCATATGTTAAGCATTTTTCATGCATTATCCCATAAAATCTTTTTTAACTATTCATTTTTCTTATGAAATATTTTGTTAAATAAGCATGAATATATAAGACCCATTCCATTTTTAGACATTTAATCAATGCAAAATTTTCTAACATTAAAAATCAGCTCACCAGTACCTATCCATTTTTAGTGTAACAACATAAGGGTAATACTTCCTCCTTGAAGTATACACTTGAAGTACACTATTGTTTTTCTTCTCTAGGGGTAAGAATCCCTAGTTTCTCTGGCCATTTCTTATATGACAAACTCGTTGTTTAGTTAGCCACTTTCCTTCTAAAGTCTCTGCAGCTATAGTGTCCTACTTATGATTTGACCAGTCCATACTAGAGAGAGATGATTATCTTCCTTATTCCAGAATAATTATTTCTAATAACACACATAAGCCTGAATTAACTTTTTTGCATTTGCATCACATTGTTCTTTCATTCAGCTTACAGTTATAGTCCATAATTACAACTAGTAATACATGCTGCTTTTAAATCATATTCCTTCCCTCTATACTTTATTACTGTTTCAAAATGAACTATGGGGTTTTACATTTATTTCTGTAAAATTTTATTTTATTAGAGTTGGTCTGTATTTCCAGCCTGTAAAATAGCATAGAAATAAAGCTCATCATAAGGAGAAAAATCATTCATGCCAACCCAGAACTGACACGGGTATACAGATTAACAGACAGGGTTATTAGAAGTTGTTATAACTGTATTTCACATACTCCGAACTTAGAGACATGGAAGATATAAAAAGACTGAAATTGAACTTCCAGAGATGAAAACTACAATGTGTGAGATGAAAAATACACTGAATAGGACTAACAGCAAATTAGACATTACACAAGACAAGATTAGTGAACTTGAAGACATAGCAATAAGAACTATCCAAATGAAACACAGAAAGAAAAGACATAAAAGTGAATCAGTGAGCAGTGGGACAACTTCAAATGGCCTAATGTACAAATAATCAGAGTTCCAATGGAGAGAAGAGTGGGAACAAGAAAAATATTTGGAGAAATAATGACTAAAATATTTCCAAACTTGGTGAATATTATAAACCCACAGATTCAGAAATTTCAATTAACCATAAGCACAAAAAATATGAAAAAATATATCAATGTACATTTTAATTATATTGCTCAAAACCAGTGATGAATCTTAAAACAGACAGAGGAAAAAAAGATGTTATGCACAATGGAACAAAGATAAAACAACAGATTTCTTGTTGAAAACAGTACAAGGGAGGAGACAGTGGAGCAACATCTTTAAAATACTAAAAGAAAAGAAAGACACTAAACCTAAAATTCTATATTCAGAAATACTATTCAGAAACAAAGGCCAATTAAAGACTTTTTCAGTAACCTAAAATAATTCATTGCCTGTAGACCTGCACTATGAAAAATGCTAAAGGGCATCATTTAGACATAAGGAAATGATACCAGAAGGAAATATAAATCTATACAAGAGAATGAAGAACACTGAAAATGGTAACTACGTGGGTTAATAGATGATATTTTTCTTATATAAGTATCTTTAAAATGTCTATATTTATGTAAAAGATAACCATTTAAGCAAAACATGATGATGAACTATCGGGATTATAACATGTTATATGGGAAAAACAGAAGTACAATATTGCAAGGTTCCTATATGTGAAATGGTATGATATCCCTTTAAAGGTAAATTATGATAAGTTAAACATGTATCCTATAAGCCCTAAAGCAAACACCAAAATAACAACAAAAAGAGTTACAACTAATGAACCAACGAAGGACATAAAATAGAGTAATCAAAATATACTCAATCCAAAAGAAGACAAAATGAGAAAAGGGGGAACAATGAAGAGACAAATAGAAAATAAATATCAAGCTCACAGGTTTAAATTTAACCATATCAATAATCACATTAAATGAGAATGGTCTAAAAACCTTCATAAAAGGCAGACATTTTAGATTGTATAAAAAAGTAAATTTCATCTATATGCTGCCTGAGAGAAATGTACTTTAAATATGAAGACACAAATTTGTTAAAAATAACAGGATAGAAAAAGATATACCATGTTAACATGAATCAAAAGAAAGCTGGATTGGCTATAATAATATCAGACAAAAGGAGATTTCAGAACAAAGAACATTACTATAGATAAAAAAGGTCATTTCATAATGATAAAAGGTTAAATTAATTAATAGGACATACAGTCCTAAATACTTCTAATAACAAAGCTTCAAAATACTTAAGGCAAAAATGATAGAACTGCAAGGAGAAACTCTACAGTTTTAGTGGAAGATTCCAATACCTTCCTTTCAATAATCGATAAAACCAGTAGATGGAAAATTAGTAAGAATATAAAATATTTGAATAATATTATCAATCAATTTGACGTGCTTGACATTTCTAGCTGACTCCAAAAACAGCAGTCTACACATTCCTTTTAAGTAAGTGCACATGGAACATTTGCCAAGATCAAACTATATTCCAGGTCATAAAACAAGTCCCGATAAATTTAAAAGTATTTGAATCATGCAAAGTAAGTTCTCTCACTGCAGTGAAATTAAATTAGAAACCAATCACAGAAAGATCCCTGGAAAATCCCCCAAATAATTGGAATTTAAATAACATAATTTTGGGGTTCCGGTTAAGATAGTGGAATAGACAGTCCCCATCGTCACTCTCTCCCACAAATCAACCAATTTACAACTATAAAAATATAACATCAGCCAAGCTGGGGCCACTGGAGCTCAGGGGAAGAGGAGGAGAGACCTATGGAGTTCATGAAGGGGGAGAAGCCACGATGAGAGAAAGAAAAAACTAATCTGAGCATTTCATGCTGCGGCTGCTTTAAGGCTGGAACTGCTGAACACATGGAGCAGGAGCCACATCTGTGCCCTTTGGATGGAGTTGCTTGGAGGCAGCAGGGGAGAAGAGGGCCTCAATGGCCCCCAGGATAGCAAGACCACTAACAGCATTCTCGTGGACTCATGCAAGGAGTGAGGAGCCAGAACAGCTGAAAAAGGGGAGCCATTCAGAGGTGGTGAGTCATCACAAGGGACTGGCACAAAGCTCACCCCATGGGAAATGTTTGGAGCATGGGCAGTGGGGGAGACAGGCCCACTGGGAGAACACTGGGACACAGCAAAGACAGCTGATCTGCCCCCAGTCAGCACAGGACCACTCAGAGGAGACTGGTCAGGAATATAGAATTGCTGGGGTGCAGTTTGATGAAAAAATTCAGGCCCAGATCAGAGTTTCTACACAACCCAGGTGCACCTGGTCTCTGGAGAGCTGGAAATATCTATAAGGTCAACCATTAAACCCTGAACTGCACAAAAATCCTTCCCTAGGGAAACAGCAGCAAAGCAGCAATTTAGCTCAACCACACAGCTCTAGTACTCGTTCCCACAGGAAGTTCCCCCATTTTAGAAGTAAGCAAAGGAAAAAAAATTAGTGCCGACCTAGGCACACCACCAGCGCCTTGGGGTCTGCCAGGGGACATGAGGCATGGAGCCAGGGACCTGACCCCTGCCTACAACCACTCACAGCACCAGCACCTTGGGGCCCCACTGGGGACAGGCATGGAGAAGGGGACCGGACCCCCCTCCCACAACCAAGCACACCGCGCCATGCTTCGGGACCTGCCTGGGGACCCAAGGCATGGAGAAGGGGTCCGGACCCCCTCCCACAACCTGGCACACTGCCAGTGCCAAGGAGCATGCAAAAACATTGCTTCCATGTGGGTGGCCCACCACAGCTGCCCAAAAGCGGCTAGACACCACAACCACCATGCAGATGGTCTGCCAGCCACTAGAGTGCATTGACACAAGGAGAGTCACCAGCAGAGATAAAGAAAAGAAGAGGATGTCCCCCTCCACAAAGCCAATTTCAGAGTGACAGAAGAAGCATCTGCTCTGTGATAAATATTGGGGGACCTGATCACACTTCTTAGCATTGGACCTATCATTTAGGCAACAAATCAACAGAGTAACCATTATTCTTTCAGAAGGAAAGAAGTCTAGGGTAATTAGAGTGGGGATGGGAGAGGGAGAGTGGGATGGGGAGAGATTGGACAAGGGGCATAAAGAATAATTATGATTTGTAACAATATATATTCTAGTAATATTGATTTGATCAACATATCTCGATGTTGAACCCCAAAAATATGTATGGTCAATTTTGATTCAATAAAAATTTTAAAAATTTAAAAATAAATAAATAAATAACATACTTTTCATTAACCCATGGATCAAAGAAGAAATTGAAAGGGAAATCAGTATATAAATTTAAGGAAGAAATCATGCCAATTCTATATAAAAACTTTTCCAGAAAACTGAAAAGGAGGGTGTAGTGGATTGAATTATGTCCCCCCAAAAACTCACTGAAGCTTGAATTTTGTCCCCTGAGTTTTATGTATTAGAAACTTAGCCCCCTCTGTGACTATTAAGAGGGTGGGAAATCCTATTATGGTAATTGAAAAGGTGGAGCCTTGAAGAGGTGATTGAATTGTAGGACTCTGCAGTAGTGAATGGATTAAAAATGGTGGTCAGGGGCATCATTCTGAGGGCTTTAGAAGAAGAGGAGTCTGTCTTTCTGCTCTCTCTGCAGAAGCCATCCATCTTGCAATGTGAGATCTCTGGGTCACTGTCACCACCACCAAGACCTTCATCAGACATGTTCTCTGGATTTTGGACTTCCTAGACTCCTAAACTGTGAGCAATAAATTTTGTTTTCTTTATAAATTATCCAGTTCCATGTATTTTGTTATAAGCATCAGAAGTGGACTAATAAAGAAAATTGGAACCAGTGAGTTGGGTATTCCTTATAACAGATACTTGAAAATGTGGAAATGGCTATGGAACTGGGTGTTGAGGAGAGGTTGGAGGAATTTGGAGGATTGAGAAGACAAAAAGACAAGGGAAAGTTTAGAATGTCTTAGAGACTGGTTACATGGTGGTGAGCAGAATGCTGATAGAAATATGGACAGTAAAGGCCATTTTGAGAAGGCCTCAGATGTAAATGAAAAGGGACTTACTGGAAACTGGGGCAAAGCTTACCCTTGCTGTGAACTGTCAAAGAACTTGGCTGCATTGTGTCTTTGCCCTAGAACTTTGTGGAAGTTGAAACTTAAGAGCCATGAACCAGAGTATTTGGCAGAAGAAATCACTAAGCAGCAAAACATTCAGGAAGGTGCATGGCTATTTGTAACAGCCTACTCTGAGTTATTGCGGCAAAGGCACAATGTAAAGCCAGAATTTAGAAGGGAAGCAGGCGTAAATATTCAGAAAATTTGCAGTCTGGCCATGTGGTAGAGAAGCAGAGAGCATTTTCGGGAAGAAAATTCAGTAGTACTAAGATTTGCACAAACAAAAGGGATTATCAAGAGAAGGGGGAAAAAGCCCTGAAGGCATTGCAGAAGCCTCTGGGGCCAACCCTTCCATTTCAGGCCCAAAGGCCTAAGGAGACAAAATGGTCTTGGGGAAAAGGCCTGAGGCACCCTCCACAGGTTCACTGCTCAGGGCCACCTCAGGAAACTGCTTCTAACACCAGCACCCCAGCTGCCTTGGCTGCTCCAGCCATGGCTAAATTGGCCCCAGGTGTGGCTGGACCCACAGCTTTGGAAAATATAAACCAGAAGTCTCGGCGGCATCCACGTGGTGTTAGATCTGCAGGCTCACAGAATGCCAAACCTCTGAAGGCTTGGGAGCCTCCACCCCAACTTCAAAGGATGTATAAAAGTCTGGGGGCTAAGGAAGAGATCTGTCACAAGGGTGGAGTCACTGCAGAAAGCCTTCACTAGTAATGTCAAGAGAAAACGTGGGGTCAGAGTTGCAGCAGAGAAACCCCATCAGCACCATGCCTAGTGAAGCCATGAGAGTGGGACCGCAATGGAGACCCCAGACCTGTGGAGCTGCCAGAGTGGAAAGCCAGCCTGGGAGAGCTGAAGTGTGGCCTGAGACCAGGAAAGCCATAGGAGCCGGGCTGCCTGAAGACTTGGAGATCCAACCCCCACACCAGCATGCAGAGGAAGTTGAACATGTAGTCAAAATACCTGATTCTCCAGCTTTGAGATTTAATGCCTGCCTTGTTGGGTTTCAGACTTGTTTGGGACCTGTTACCCCTTTCTTTTGGCCTGTTTATCCCTTCTGAGATGAGAATATATACCCTATGTTTTCCCATCATTGTATCTTGGAAGTAGATAACTTACATTGATTTCACAGATGGGACTTTGAACTTTGGGCTTTTGAGTTGTTTAAGTTAAGACTTTGGGAATGAAATGAATGCATGTGCATGTGAAAAGATATGAGTTTTGGGGGCTGGGGTGAAATGTAGTGGATTGAATTATGTCCCCCCAAATCTAATTGAAGCTTGAATTGTGTCCCCTAAGGTTTATGTATTAGAAACTTAGCCCCCTCTGTGACTATTAAGAGGGTGAGAAATCCTATTATGGTAATTGAAAGGTGGAGCCTTGAAGAGGTGATTGGATTGTAAAACTCTGCAGTAGTGATTGGATTAAAAATGGTGGTTAGTGGTGTCGTTCTGAGGGCTTTAAAAGAAGAGGAGAGTCCTTCTTTCTCTGCTCTCTCTGCTTTTGCCATCTTGCATTGTGAGACCTCTGGGTCACTGTCACCACCACCAAGACCCTCATCAGACATGTTCCCTGGATTTTGGACTTCCTAGCCTCCTAAACTGTGAGCAATAAATTTTGTTTTCTTTATAAATTACCCAGTTCCATGTATTTTGTTATAAGCAACAGAAATGGACTAATACAGAGGGAATACTCATTCTTAGGGGCCATATAACAAAATCAGGAAAGAAATTACAAACAGAAAATTACACACCAGTATTCATCATAAATGTATGTGCAAAAATTATGAAAAGATTTCAGCAAATCAAGCCCAATGATATATATGAATATATGTCTATATCTATATATAGATATATGATAATACATAAATACCAAGTGTGGTTTATCCCAGGAATAAAAAGTTTGTTTAATATTTGAAAAATTGGTAAACCTAACTCAACATATTAACAAACTAAAAAAAGAAAAACCATATGATCATCACAATAGACTCAGAAAAAGCATTTAACAAAATCTATTATCCATTCCTAATAATAATTCACAGCAAACTAGGAATGGTAGGGAACTTCCTCAGACTGAGAAAGGGCATCTATGAAAAACCAGCAACTAATATCATACTTAACAGCATAACACTAAATGCTTCGTGCCTAAGATCAGGTACAAGACAAAGATGTCTGCTCTTACGACTTGTATTCACATTGTACTTTAAGTTCTAACCAGTGCAGTCAGGCAAGAAAGAGAGTAACAGGCATCCAGATTAGAAAGGAAGAAGTGAAACTGTCTTTATTAATGGACATGACCATCTATGATGTAGAAAATCTGATGGAACTGATAAAAAAGCTACAGGACTAATAAGCATCAAAAATTTAAAATACCTAGGGATAAATCTCAGTTGTGAAAGACCTATACGTTGAAAACTACAAAACATTGCTGAGAGAAATGTTAAAAGACCTAAATAAATGGACAAACATATCTTGTTAATGGTTTGGAAGACTCAGCATTATTAAGGTACTCATATCTTATTTCAGTTCTCCCTAAATGGGTATGCATATAGATTCATTACGATCCTAATCAAAATCCCAGCCAGCTTTTTTTAAAATAGAAATTTACAGACCGATTATAAAATATATTTGGAAATGCAAAAGATCTAGAACTACTCTGAAAAAGTAGCATCTTTATTCATAATAGCCCCAAACTGGAAGCAACCCAAATGTTTTTCAAACTGTGGTTGCATCCATATAATGGACTACATTATATGGACTGTTACTCAGCATAAAAGGAACTATTATGCAACAACATGGATGAATCACAAATGCATTATGCTAAGTGAGAGAAGTGAGTCTTAATATGATACATGGCTATATGCTTCCATTTATATAACATTCTAAAAAAGCCAAATCTGTAACAAGGGAGAACAGATCAATGGTTGCCAGGGTTTGGGAGTTAGGAAAGGAAATGATAATAAAGAGGTTACTTGAAGGAAATGGGGGGGTATGATGAACAGGTCTAAATATTTGTTACAGTGGTTACAGAGCTCTATACATTTGTCAAAATTAATAGAACTGTACATCAAAAAAAGATATATGTAGTGTATGTAAATATACATATATACATACACATAAAATTACCATAATATGATAATTTTTGAAGCAAGGTAATGGATGTCTAGGGTTCTTTATACCATTAACTCTACTTTTGTGTATGTTTGAAATTTTCCTCCTTAAGTAGCTTAACAGGCTAAAAAATAAACTATGATGGTAGAAGAGGTCCACAAAAATCCAAATATTACTTGACCAGAAAGGACAGGAGGATGAATTGGAAACTATAGAAAATGGAGGAAAAAAATGGTCAAAGGAATACCATGAAAACAGTGTCTTGGAAACCAAAGAAGCTAGAAGTCTGGGAAATGGAGAGGTGGGAATTAACTGTTGGCAATGTAAAAGAGCAAATGTTAGGAAGCATGAGAAAAAAGATAAGGAGATCATTAGTAACTTCATAAATGTTCTTGGACTATTAAATATAAAAGCAGATAAGAGATTAAGAAAAGGAGTAATGGTAATGGAAGCAGTATGTGCTGTTCATTAAGAAACTGGTCTTTGGAAGAAGACCAATGGATTAATAAAAGTAGAGAATGGTTCAATAAAAGACAAAATTGCATGCTTTGGAGTGTTCTGATCTTTTGTGAATTGTTGCTTTGCCTCCCACAGATTTGTTACCCCTTTTTCCTTGGGTGATGGAGCCACCAAAGATTACTCAAAGCCCATCTCTTCTGAGCAGTGAGAAGCCCCAAAAAGGGGTTAATCTCCCAGAACCCTCAAGAGCAAGGCATTCCTTCCATTTGGGAAATTAATCACGAATTGGGGTTCTCTTCCCGCATTTATTTTCCAGACTAGGAAGTTACAGGAAGAGAACATAGGTGGGGTTTTTTCTAAGTACAGTTTAACTAGTTTAACAATAGAAGCTGGTAACATTCAGTAAGACAAGCAAGGTGACATTCTATAATGGAATTAAGTCGATCCACTAACAAAAGTTGACTTTAGCAAACATTCTCTTCTTACGGCAATTTCCCAGTATCCTTACATATCAATCAGTAACCTGTCTGTCTTTGAGCTAGCAACCTTGCTGTGTTACAATTCCTTATCTTACAACAGAGACTATAGCCTGGGGAAAATTTCCTGTCCTTTGCAAGGTCAATATTTGAAACTGCAAGACTTTCGAAAACCAGGCCCTGTGAAGTACATTTGCTTTATGAATACTCCACAGCAAATTAAGGTGATAAATTGAATCCTTGCTCCCTTCCTTGTTGCTCTGATACTTAGTATTGAAACTTCATAGAACATTAGTCTTCAATGGATAACATTTATTATTAAAAGCAGGTGTTCTGTGTTGTGTAAGGTGAGATCATCTCACCTCTCTCTTTGTCTCTGGTACTCAGACCTACCCTATTTTGTATGAGAGTTCTTTAGAAGAAAAGGTTTAGTCCTCTTCCATAAAATGTTTAAAGACTATGTTTTTAAGGTGTTGCTGAATATAAGAACTGCTTTCCACATATTTAATGGCAGAGGACATGGTGAAATAGATTTGCTTCCTCATATAGATCTGAAAATAACTATTGGAAGAAAAAACATAAAATGAGAGCAGTGAGTTATGATATAATTACTACTAATCAGGAAGCTAATGGCATAGATTGGACTAAGGAGTCATGAAAAAGTTATCATGGTTAGAATTTAGTCAAAAAATTAAGTTGAAGGGGGAATCCTTGAATTTCAAAAAGTCTCTGGTTTAACAAGAGTTTTAAAATATGAAGTCAATATTAGATAAATTTCAAAATTCATAATCAAAAATGTTTAATAACAATAATTTAGTTATAAGTATCAAATTGACTTTTCTTATCTGTTACATATTATAAAATGACATCGTAATCTGGCTTTACTTTTTTACTCTCATTTAGAGAAAATTTTGAAACAATACATCAGGCATGAAAATAACATCAAGTATCATTTCATTTACAGGTCTGCATTATATTTACTGAATTTGGAAAAATGCAAAATACTTGTAACTTTCTCGTTGAAAAGCTAGATAGCTCTGTTGTCATCAGCCCACCCCAGTTCTATCATACTTCAGGTTCTGTTGAGAACCTTAGGTAAGCTTGAGCATATCTTTAACTAAATTATCAATTCTTTTTTTTTTTTCTTTTTTTTTTAAAAGATGACCGGTAAGGGGATCTTAACCCTCGACCTGGTGTTGTCAGCACCATGCTCAGCCAGTGAGCGAACCGGCGGGATCTTAACCCTCGACCTGGTGTTGTCAGCACCATGCTCAGCCAGTGAGCGAACCGGCGGGATCTTAACCCTCGACCTGGTGTTGTCAGCACCATGCTCAGCCAGTGAGCGAACCGGCCATCCCTATATGGGATCCGAACCCGTGGCCTTGGTGCTATCAGCACCGCACTCTCCCGAGTGAGCCACAGGCCGGCCCTAAATTATCAATTCTTTAAACAAAATTATTCAGTGCTTCAGTTGATTAAATGTCATAATAATAATCTCTGCATTTAATTTCTAAGACGGCAAGCCTGTCTCGTTGCTGTTGAGAATGCGTGGCGCAAAGCTCAAGAAGTCTGTAACCTTGTTGGCCAAACCCTAGGAAAACCTTTACTAATCAAAGAAGAAGAAACAAAAGAATGGGAAGGACAAATAGATGACCTCCCGTCGTCCAGACTCTCAAGTTCATTAACTGTACAACAAAAAATAAAAAATGCAACAATACATGCTGCTTCAAAAGTATTTATAACTTTTGAGGTAAAGGGGAAAGAGAAGAAAAAAAAGCATCTCTGAAATTCCAACTAAAATATATTGTATTTGTATCTTTTTATATATTTTTATACATTTTATGTTTACTTTTGTCCCAAATATGTATATATAATAGTAGATAAACTATTTCTTCCAAAATCTGTCAATCCTTAAATATAGTCTCTCAGAATACTTAGATTCACTTTCTGTTTCTATTGTCAAAAACTTACTCTGAGAAATACTTTTGGGAAATAAATATATTATTTGCACACTTGTATACTGACAATTCATACAAGTACATTACATGTGTAATATTTCTCCTTTAGGGACTAATATTGATACTCAGCCACATTTTTATGTGAAACCAGTTTTTTTTATAAAAACTGAGCTTCAACAAATTATTTTAATTTTAAAAATTGTAAAACAAATTTTTACATATAAAAAGGAATCCTTATATCCCATTAAACCTAATAATTTTCTACAACTCATGATGAGTATATATAAATGATCTTAAGTGCATTCTGTTGGGCCTGCAATTTGACTTTATCCTACTTACAAACTAATAAGTTAGCCTGTTACTGTTTCATGGATGTTTGCAGAAGACATGAGACTCCTGGGATAAAAACAAAGGACTATTACTCATGGCACAGCAAGGAGCATGAGAATCAGCATACTTTTATTGGTTCCCCTTCTCCCAGGTTCCTTGGGGCAACATGATATGGCTGTACACAATATGGCTACCCATACAGTGGGTTTTCATTGTAGCTGAGGAGTACTGAGCTTGTAGGACTCACTGCTTTTTGTCATGAACAGCAGCAAACCTGCTTTTTGTCCTGGAGGGAGACATTGCCTCATCCCTCAAGGATGCTCACTGAAAACTCAGTGCTGAGAAATGACCCAGGTAAAGAACAGTCTTTCATTCTTGGCAAACCCAGAAAGACGTATAGGAGGGTGAGATCCATAAAGGACTATCTCTTTCAAGACATTCAACAGTTTTCTTACTAGGTCAAGAGAACACTTTGTTAAGATGCAGACCAGTATCCCCAACTTTAACAACTTCACAACAGTAACAGAAAAAAAGGATAAACACTGCATAGCCTTTTATAAAGGGGCAATGAAGTATACTAGGAAAATATTTTGATGCCAGAGATAGAAGGTGTAATAATAGACCAGACTCTCTTCAACAAGGCTCCTTAGATTATACCAGCACCGTGTAATACAAATACAATGCAAGCCATGTATGCAATTTAAAAGTTCCTAGTACACACATTTAAAAAAGTAAAAAGTAAAAAAATTTTTTAAAAGTTGAAACTAATTTTAATAACATTTTATTTAACCTATTACATACAAAATATTATCATTTCAGCATGTAATCAATATTTTTTAAATCACTAATGGTATACGTTAAATTCTTTTTTTGTATTAAGTCTTCAAAATCCAGTTTATGTTTTACATTACAACACATCTCAATTCAGAAGCTAAATTTGCATTAAAAATACTTGATCAGTATTTAAATGTCCTAAAATGTACATTTGAAATAATAGATTCACATACCCAAGTTTTCTAAACATGCTTAAAAGATCCAGTAACTGAATCAAGTATCAGTTTTTAAATTAATTAAAATTAAATAAAATTCAATTACTGAGTCACACTAGGCACATTTCAAGTTCTTGAGAGCCCGAAGTGGCTAGTGGCTACCCTGTTGGGTAGTGCAGGGTCATATGCTGAGATAATAATGATCCTTAAGGGTATTTGAAATTTAACAGCAAGTACACGTTATTGCTATTGCATTATGTAATATCTACAGGTGATCATAAGCCATGTCTGTTATGCAGCATAAGCTTTCCATTCTCCATACATCTAGGTCGTAGGGTTTTCTCTTTGATACATCCTGATACTCATCCCACCATTTCTTTCCTACAACATAGTCTAGTACATAGTTTCTATCCCCATCCACTTTCTTAAGGGACCCTGAAACAATTTCATTCATCTCTACTAGAGTGTTAAGGGGAGAAAGTGTGGAAGCTAAGAAAAGTTTGAATCCAATACCCTATATTCAAATCCTAACCTTACTGCTAGAATGTAAGCTCCTTGAGGGTGGAGATCTTGTCAGTCTTGTTCATGGCTGTGGTTCCAGTCCCAGCATGGTATCAGGTCCAACACCAAGTATGCTCTCAAATATTTGCTGAGCAGATTTACCAGTTGTGTAAAATTGGCAAGGCACTTTAATCTTCCCTTTCCTTAACAATGAATGATGCTAATAATACCTACCTTGCAGTGTTACTATAAAGATTAAAATTGAAATATAAGACCACAAGAATAATGCCTGCCACATAGCAGTTGCTCAGTAAATGGTAGTAGCCATTGTATAAACTGCATTGTTTGATTATTGTCAACCCAGTTAAAAGTTGTCTTTTCCAAATCTCCATTAAGATGAATTTTTTAATTATATTGAAAATAAAGTTAATAGAAAACCGGTGTAAGATATGTTGAATTTTTATTTCCAAAGAAGTATAAATTATATCTTAGCTTTTATTTATCCAGTTGTGTAGAAAAGTAGAATTAGTGCTGTGCATTAAGAAAAAAATTATTCATACTCAACAAAACTTTAATCATGTGGGTAGATTTTTCTTAGCCATGGTTTCATAATATATATGGTGCCATCATATTTGATAAAGAAGGCTTTCAAATTAGCATGAAATACCTAAAGATAAAACTTTTTAAAGTTAGGAATCACTTTTTAGAATTTACAGGAATTTTAAAAGATGTTGCTTCAAAAAATTAATCTTAGGGGCCGGCCCGGTGGCGCACTGCTACAGTGCGCCGCTTGGGAGCGCGGCGGCGCTCCTGCCGAGGGTTTGGATCCCACATACAGACCGGTTCCCGCTCACTGGCTGAGCGAGGAGCGGGTGCAACACTGAGGGTTGCGATCCCGTTGCCGGTCCTGGTCCGGTACGGGTGCGACACTGAGGGTTGCGATCCGTTGCCGGACACGAAAAAAGACAAAACGGAAAAACAAAAAAAACAAAAAAATAATCTTACACTTCTATAGAGCAGCTAAGGGATGAAATCTTTCTAAGATTGTACTGGTTTATGTATGGCATTCTGTATACTTAAGATTAAGGGTATCAAATTTAGTTGTTGATGGTAATTTTTTTTCAAGTGTACAACTAATTTTTTTGTACATTTTAAAATCATTTTCCTATATATTTTTATTTTTTTATTTTATTACACAATGTAAACATTTTTTGTGGCCCTGTACCAATTTCTCCCTATTCCTCTCCCCCCCACCCCCCATTTGCCCACCTTGGATGGCCTCAGCTCCATTCTCTCCTTTTGAAAATTCAAGGAATTATTGTGATTGTTGTATTTCTCCTTCTTAATGGCAATTTAATTTCTAACACATGGCATACACTGGAGTCTCACAATTAATTCTTTAGGGGATTTGTGCCACAAATCCTGCTACAATAAACTTAATCTGGGCAGAATTTCTTTCTTCTGAATCCCCTTTTTAAAAAATCTTTCCAGAAAGAAGAAAATTACAACTATTTTTTTCTGAAAGACAAAAAATAATTTTTTTTCTAATTAGAACATTTGAAACGGACCCACTATATTATCCTTTTTAAAAGGAAATGCTATTAAATAAGGTTTCTATATATTACTGATAACATTTAGGATTTCATTCAGCTACATATTAAAAATTACATTTTTTTTGTAGTAGCAATTTACCTTACTTTTATTAGTATTTTTCTTAGACAGACAGTTTGAGTTCAGTGTAAATAAATAAGACCTGTAAAAATAATTTGTAATTCAAGATGCTATACCTCATATTCCATAATTATTATTTTGTCCTCCTCAGTAATGTAGACCAAGGATGTCCTGAGTTTCTCAGACTTGGCAATAATTCAATAGTGATGAGTTCTTGTGGCCTACAAAAATAAAAGCATAAATCATGAGGTTGAAAGTGGGAGTTAGTATATGATTATCTATGTTACAAAATTTAATCGGAAGCAAATGCTTTATTGTTCATTCCAGAAAAAAACACTATATAAATTATCAAAATAACTTATAGGGCTGGCCAATTAGCTCAGTTGGTTAGAGCATGGCACTGACAACACCAAGGTCCAAGTTTCGATCCCTGTACTGGTCAGCTGTTAAAAATAAAGAATATAAATAAATAAAACTTCCATAGATTATCACAAAAAATAAAATAACATATAGACATTTACTATTCTGCACATGGTATATGCAGCCAAATAGCTTCTATTCATAACCTAATGTGGCCTAAATTACTTTAAAATGTTTAGGTATCTTAAAAGACTAGAATTCATAGTGGCTAATTGGAGTTAGACATTGCTCTCAGTCATGGAGGTAACATAAATCTTTCAAGAACTGTTTGTACTGCTTTATTAAAAAAAAATAATACCCTTTTAAACCTGTTTATCAGGAGGACATTTCTGTTTCAGTCACTCTTCTGCAGCCTTGGCTTCAACATCCCAACCAACAACTCCCAGATAGCCATGTCACTTGTGGATGATCAATCCCACAACAAAATGAACGAATGCTGGCTTTGGACTTTGAAGGTAAGTTGGTTCTATTATAATAGTGAAGAAAAAAAAAAGACTAAGCAAAAACACGTATTATTTGCTTGCTACACGGGCCTTAAGATTTATCAGGGTTTCATATATTCAGTGTAACTAACAAGAGAGAATATTAGTGAATCAAAAAGTAAAAATAGGGCCGGCCCGGTGGCGCACTCGGTAGAGTGCGGCGCTTGGGAGCACAGCGGCGCTCCCGCCGAGGGTTCGGATCCCATATAGAGACGAGTCCGTTCACTGGTTGAGCGCGGTGCGGGCGCGACACCAAGGGTCGCGATCCCGTTGCCGGTCGCAGTATGGGCGTGACACTGAGGGTTGCAATCCCGTTACTGGTCACGAAAAAAGACAAAAAGGAAAAAAAAAAATAACTAAAAATAACTTACACACCAAGAAATGAAAAGCCCAAGTCTTCCAAATGCCATGTTGCTCACTGTCTGCTGGAAGTAGGGTGGGGGTGGGGTATGTCTATTTTTCAAAATAGAAGTATCTGTCAAAAATAAAGATTCTATCACCTATCTTGCTGTTCCCTTCAACAAACAATTTTGAGCAAAGAGTCAAAAGCAGGCAAATAGTTATAATACTTCACACATACATCAATTTTATACTGATCACATTACATCCTAATTACTTTTTATCCATCCCTCCACAAGACTATGAACTCCTCAAGAGTAGGACTATGTCTGAAACATTCCTTTTCCCAGTAAAAATAAATTTACATGGCTAGTAAAAGAGAGTACTTAAACACTGGTACACATGAAAGCAGAAAAGAGGAATGAAACATTGATTCTGGAATGTACATTCAAACTGCATTTGCACATTTTATTTCCAAGAGGCATACTTTTATTTTTCCAAAGCCTAGCTTTCTCAAAAACGAGTCTGTGGCTATGCAATGACAAACATTTTGTTGTATAAACTAGTCTCTTAAATTGTTTCAGAACCCATATTCATTTCAAGCTTATTGGATTGGCTATAAGTGTGTATCTTTGCCCTTTATTTACCTCCTATCACCACTGAGGGTGATTACCAGTTGTGCCACACATTCCTCACCACATGCCATAATCCACTGCCCAGGGAAAGTTGCTTTTGAAATTCTCACTGCAGCCACTATAAAATTGCATCTGATAAATTCAGTTAACTTATAACTTTTAATAAACAGATGCTTAAATTGAATTTGTTTCCATTGGCATTAATTTGGGCATTAATTTTACTTCCAAAGTCTATTTTAGAAAATCATACTTGTATTTAATAGCAATAATGAATGTGTAACTCATATAAAATGGTTATGCTTTTTCCTTCTATGGAATCGGCCATATACATTTTAATTTCATTTAAAAATAATTAGTGTAATGCTTCAAATAAATCAACGCCAGCCCAAGTAAGTAAATAGCATCAAAAGAAAATTTTTTCAAGTTATGCTAAATTAGACATGAAAACAGTCTATGTTAGAGGAGGCGATGAAGTGTAATTAATTCAAACTTGAATGTCAACCTAATAAAATACAAAATTATTTTAATATATCAAATATCTCACAAGCTCAATACCTGCGAAGCAAGCATAGATTTCTTTATCTTCATTGTGCCCATTGCTAAAATGATATTCAATGACACAGATTCATGTGGTCAGCAAAGAAATCAATATGAATATGCAACTGAAACCTTTAAAAAGAATTTATTTGCAAACTACCAAGGTCAGCATGTATTTGAAGAGTGATTATATTGGTTTCGTTCTGCAGGAATGTTAAGAATTTGCAGTATCCCAAAATATTACTCCTCTTAAACATTTTATTCAATTATTTAATTATTCAATTATTCAATTATTTAATACTTAACTTGAATAAGAAACAGAACTGATGACCTCACTAATACTAAATCCAATACTTTAGAAATGTTTTATCTAAATGATTAAACACTTCATTGGCCAATATTAACTAATGATTTCACATATTGTTTGGTGATAACAGCCACACAACTGAATAACTATGAGAATAGCTGCAGCTCTGAGATTTGGACAGATTCTAGCCCTCACTGCACCACAGCAGCCCTGACGGCAGGAAGAGTAGAGACACCAGAAATGTCCACAGAGCTACCCAACTACTGCTTCTGTATGTGTGAACTAGAGTATTCAGAAAGGGGTAGATACATGGCAATTGAAGGAATAATAAACTTCTTGAAAGATAGCATGGCATGATAAGGCCCATAATATCACTTCCATAAGAAAGTAGCACTTTCACCACTAAGTCTTCAGTTGGCTACTTATCAGAACTATTATCAATACTTATTATATACCCATAGATAAATGCAGTGCATCTATATCTAAGTGAGTATTGAGACTAGAAAGAAATGTAAAATCCAAAGAATTTTTTAAAATCATGATCAGGAATATGGAATGTACTATAGTTGTAATGCTACACTTACTTGCAAGCAACATCATTTATGAAGAAAGGGGAAAAGCTAAAATTAACTAAAATGCTTGAAATTAACAAGAAATGAGTGGTGTCTTGTTTAGGTTTTTTTCTTTAAGAAAATAGAGGGAATTCTGAATACCCTCCTCCCTTTCCTACCCTGCGTCATAAAAAATGTTGATATTTCCCATGAATGCTCTTTCTATAATCATATATAGTCAAGATAAACAGCCCAAAAGCTTGCACATAAGTGCCCTTAATTGAATCTGCTGTGTCACAAATAAGACAGATAAATATCTTACAGTTTTTGCCACTAAGATGAAATATTATGGATGGAGAGGTTTCCATGACTGATTTGGGAAAAAATGGATTTTGTGATTAAAAAACAAGTCTTAATAATAATGATAGAAACTAAGGAATATTGTGTTATGTACATTATACAGTTAGTTTTTCATACTCTTCATCCAAAATATATCTTCTTTTTCCAGCCAAGCCTAAAATAATCTGGGAAAAATGTTGGAATAAGTGTCAAGTTACCTAAATATTTTCTACAGTTTTTCTCATTCTGATAGAAAAATCAAAATCAAATCATCATGAAAATATCAAAAATAAATTATTTTTATTTTCAAGGTTTGAAATGGACTTTGGATTATCATCTTACATTATTAGAATCCATCAAACCATTCTGTTTACTAGCTGCCTATAGTCAATAATGTCCCCATGGTCTGGTCAAGATGGTGGAATAGACGGTCCCCAGAATCACTCTCTCTCACAAATCAACCAATTTACAACTATTAAAAAGGAACAACAGCCAAGCCGGGGCTGCTAGAGCTTAGGGGAAGAGGAGAGACCTACAGAGCGCATGAAGGTGGGACAAGCCATGATGAGGAAAAAAAATGCTCCGACCATTTCAAGCCCCAGCCATGTCCATATTGAAGCTGCTGAGCACACAAAGCAGGAGCTGGCAAAAGCCACAGCTGTGCCCTTTGGATGAAGTTGCTTAGAGGTGGCAGGGGAAAAGAGGGCCTTGGTGGCCCTGAGGCCAGCAAGACCACTAATAGCATTCCCATGGACCCACTTAGGAGCAAGGAGCCACAGACAATTGAAAAAAAAGGAGCTACTCAGAAGCTGGTGAGTCATTGCAGGGGACTGGCACATGGCTCGTCCCAAGGGAAGTGTTTGGAGCACAGGTGGTGGGGAGACAGGCCCACTGGGGCAAAAAAAGGACAGCTGATCTGCCCCCCAATCAGCATAGGACCACCCAGTGGAGATTACACTCAGTGGAGTCAGGAATATAGAACTGCAGGAGGTGCAGTTTGCTGAAAGACTCAGGCCCAGACCAGAGTTTCCACGTAAACCAAGTGTACCAGGTCTCATGAGAGCCAGAAGTACCTACAAAGTCAACCATTAAAATCTGAGCTGTACAAAAAGCCCAGGGAATCAATAGCAAAGCAGCAATTTAGGTCAATCACAGAGCTCAAGTACTGGTCGCCACAGGAAGTACCCCATTTTAGAAGTAAGCAAAGGACTACAAATTAGTTCCAGTGCAGAGTTTAGGGGGTTGGAACAGCAAATAACCCAACACAGAACTGAAAGAAAAAACAAAATACCCACAACTACAGACAAAGTTTGATATTAACTAGTAAAGGTCTCACATCAACAAAGAACACCTATAACACCTAGAAGGACCAGAAGTCCCCTGTGCTACCAAACCAGAGACGGGGGAGGGCTGGGGGCCTCAGCCTCTCCCCCAACATGCACTACCAGCCCAGCGACGACCAACGAGCCACGGCAGCAAGCGCCCTGGGCTCTCCTGGCTAGGGCAGTGTGGGGCCTTGGGCCTCGGCCACAACCCCCTGACATGCGCAACCAACCTAGCAAAGACTACCAAGCTGCCCCAGGAAGTGCCCTGGGCTCCCAAGCTGGGTGGTGGGGGGATAGGGCTTTAGTCACACCCCACTGACATCTGCACCCAGCCTGGCAATGACCAAGCCACCACTGGATGCCCCTGGTCTCCCCTGTGAGAATGAGGGGGTACCACAATCCCCAACCTGCCCCTCTTTCTTCCTTCCACCCTATTTCCTTCCCCTTTCCCCTCTACCCCCACTCCCAACTGCTTCACAATATCATAGAATGTAAAAACATATATTAATATATAAATTTTAAAAAATAGGGCCGAGTCCGTGGCACACTCGGGAGAGTGCGGCACTGGGAGCGCAGCAGCGCTCCCACCGTGGGTTCGGATCCTATAAAGGGATGGCCAGTGCGCTCAATGGCTGAGTGCGGTGCGGCCAGTCTCAAAAAGGACAAAATATATATATATATATAAATTTTAAAAAATAATGTCCCCATGTCTAACTATTTTTAGACCACTTTTCATTTTCAAGTGGTGTTGATGCTTTTAAATTAATGGATCACACCATTATCTGAAAAATTATATAAACATTTATATGTGTTTATATATCTAGATACAGATATATAAAGTTACCAAAATAAAAGGGATTACTCCTTTACCATGTCTCCATTACTACTGATGCTCATAGTTTAAAGAAAATGAATCTGCCTCCTCTTTTTATTAGAAAGTAATTGTATTAGTCCATTTGTGTTGCTGTAACAGAAGTACCTGAGACTGGGTAATTTATAAAGAACAGAGGTTTATTTGGCTTATGATTCTGCTTGGAGGCTGCATCTGGTGCGGGCCTCAGGCTGCTTCTACTCATGGAGGAAAGCAGCAGGCAACCAGTAGATACAAGCAGATCACATGGCGAGAGGAAGCAAGAGAGAGAGAGAGGAGGTGCCAGGGTCTTTTAAACAACCTGCTCTCATGGGAACTAATAGAGCAAGATCTCACTCACTACCCCTCCTCCCCCAGGGAGAGCATTAATCAATTCATGAGGGATCTGCCCCCATGACTCAAACAGCTTCCAGCACTTCCAGATTTCCACATGAGTTTTGGAGTGGACAACACATCCAAAATCTATCAGTAATTATCCCTATTTTTAGCTCCCTGGCCTTTAAAATGTTTATGTAGGAGTAACATGGATTTAATAAGTATTAAGTAAACTATTAGCAGCCTGTTGAATCTTCCAGATGGTCAGAAAAGACCTTTCCTAATTTCCATTATTTTATACACAATATCATAATTCAAAATATATTTTGGAAAGGGTATGTGCAGATCAGATTAGGATTCAAAAGCAAAATTTGAAAGCAGATTTCTATCATATAAATCTGCCTTTTGTGTTTAATAACAAATGCATCATGTGACTCATCCATGCCTTTATTCTCTCTGAATAGCCAGAAAGCCTTTTAAAAATTATAAATAAATAAATAAATGGCTTAAAACAACAAATGACATGTAAATTAGTAGACAGCAAATGGTATTTCTTGTTATGTTTATCTAGTTCTCATCTCTGAGAGAGAAAATCATGCCATTTATACAACCATGTGGAGTTTTTCCGTGCAAAAGTAAGAGAAAATAGACCTCTCCCATGAAACAAGAGTATTAAAATACATAAACACTCCACATCGGGCCCAGTAAATTTTCAGTTGTCCTTGGAATAAGATGTCAGAATTGCAGATTAGTTTATCATAAGAATGTAATCTTTTAATCTGAGTACAGCCTGGTTACATACCATTTTTCTGGTTTTCTACTATAATTGTATTATTCCTTACAGCCAATTTTTTTCCTACAAAAAAAGAATCTTTTTCTAATTTTGTACATGTACATTTTTAAAGGGTATATAAGTTGGACAAAATTTATTATTTAGAAAAAACTTTTAGGACCACACTGTTTTTATACAGTAAAGTAAGTCTTATAGTTCAATCAATCGCCTCTCAATTGCCTCTGGAACACTTCGGAGTTTTCTTCCTGTGTAGTCAAAATTGGTCTATTCCAATAGGAAAAAAGAATTCTAAAATCCTGTATACCAATAACCCAGCATTGAAATGTGATTTTATAGTAATATTTTAATATGGTTCTCTGATGCCCAGGAGTTTACAAAACTGCAAGCAAATAATGAAGTTTCAAGGTAAAATCCAGACTTAGGGAGGTCAAAAAGCTGACCACATTCTCTACCTCAGCTCTAACTGAAATGAAATACAGTGTCTTTCTTAAATAGTGATAATGACTCAGTGATTATTTTCTCCCAAAGGTTAAGTAGGGTATATACTGACAAAGAGCTAGAAGTAAGGTATGATGTGTGCTGTAATAAACTATCCTCAAGTACATAGAAGGTTAGAAATTCTTTTTTACTGAATAACTTAGTCTATTTTCCAACTATATAGGGAAATAGATGAAAGAAAGTGGACAAAGAACAGACGGAGATCACTTTTCCATTGTCTTCATTTTCTTGCTTCATTTTCCTTGAGATAAAGCTAAAAAGTAAATATTTTTTAGAAATTACACCTTGTCATCTAAGGTTACTAAGTGACCTTATTTTTCTCTAAAATTGTTTGCCCCCATTTGCCCATAAGTACTTAAAGCTAGTATTTAACAAGACTTTAAGAAGAGTTCTTAAAGCTAATTGCAATTTTAAAAGTATTGAAATTACTAAACTATTGTTGAAAAGTATTGTAGTAGTAAGTACATATAGTGTACTAATATACTTAGTAAGTAGCTATAGTGTTATAATTTGTTGTCACCTTCCCAAGATAAGGGGGGATGACTTAATTATAGAACTTCCACTGTAATTAAAAAGGAGAATGCAAATTGATCTTTGACTATCAGAGTTTTGACGGATTTCTATTCTAGGACTTCACTTTTCAACATAAATGGTAAAATGAGCACATCATTTCATATCTTTTATCTGACAAAAGCCACTATTATTGATTAATCACATTATTATCTGCCCCCAAAATCTCAAAAAAATAATCCTAAATGATGAGTACAGTTCTCCTCTGAAGGATGGTAGCTGTCTTTTGAAAGACAAAAGAAATAAAATAAGACAGAATTACAGTAGAGTTTAACCTTCTTATTTCTGGATGAGTCTAAGCAGAATCATTTCATACCCTGACAGAGTTGTGCTGATAGAGTTGCTAGCAGAACATAGAGCTGCAAAACTACCACTACACTATTTGCAGATATCTCCATAGTGATAAGTCTTTCAAGATGCTTCTCGCCCGCGCTCTGAGCTCCCGCGTGCCTGCCCTCCCAGCATACCCTCCCCACCCTCAAAGCGCGCCTGCAAGACTTCAGGCTCAGTGGGTACCCACCCCCGGCTTCCCAGCCCAGGGTCGACCTTGGTGTCAAGAGTACCACACTCTCCCAAGTAAGCTAAGAAATTTTTGTTCATCTGATTTTGTGGCTGGCCGGTACAGGGATCCAAACCTTAACGTTGAGGTTATAATAAGGCTGTGCTCTACCCAATTGAGCTAACCAGCCAGCTGCTAAGGTAAGAAATTTACTGTTGTGGATTGGTAGTTACTTTTTGCTGTGGTTTCAATGTCCCCCCAGACTCATGTTGGAACTTAACCCCCAATATGGTGGTGGAAGGTGGGCCCTTTAAGAGGTAATTGGATTGCAAGGACTATGCCCTCATGAACGGACTGATTCATTCGTAAAGTAAAGGGTTGATAGTTTAATAGGTTGTTGTGGGTGTGGTTCTGATGGCTTTATAAGGAGAGCGAGTGAGAAAGTTAGCTCTCTTGCTCATGCCACTCTCACCCTGTGGTACCCTGCAGTCTCCAGGAAACCCTGTAGTTTCCACCCAGAAGAAGGCCCTCACTGGATGTGCCCCTGGATCGTGATTTTCCAGCCTCCAAAAGTGATGTGATATCTTAAGTTGCTGTAGAGAGTCACCAGAAGAAGGCAGCCCTCACCAGATGTGTTTCCTGGACTTTGGACTGAAACTGCTGGCAACCATTCAGCAGCAGACCCTCTCAAGATTGTCTATTTGCCCTTGCTCCTGTTGAGTTACCACCCTTGGAAGCAGGAGATGGGCTCAGCATCAGCCAACCGGACATGATCCAGGAGGAGCAGTGAGGGACAGAACTGCTGCTTTCCCACCTCACTCCATGTGGATGTGTTGGAAGCAGAGGGAAGGCTCTCTCTGCTTCCACCATCTTGCAATGTGAGACCAGTGGGTCACTGTTGCCACCAACAGATGGACTTTGGACTTCCCAGCCTCAGAAACTGATAGCCAGACCGGCCATGTATAACAGTTTGGATGCTCTGCTCGTTGAGTGAAGAAAATCCACTGGCATCGCCTGAGCCCCGCACCCAAAAAGGGTGCTGCTTCCCCCGGGGAAGGGGACAAAGACCCCCAGCCCCCCGCCCATGAGGATATTGCCGTGAAAGGCTCAGCAGCTGCAGCAGGAACCGGACCAGCACCGGAGCGGCGGCGGCGGCGGCGGCAGCAGCGGTACCACCTCCTCACCCAGCGGAGACAGCAGCGGTGGCGACCCCAGCAGCGGCCCCTCCTCATCAGAACATCAGGGCCCTCCAGACCCAAGCGCCCAAACATATTGAGCTGAGCTGGAGCGGACGGGCGGCGGCCGCACTCAGACCAGGGACTCTGCGCTGCCCCAGATTCTCCTCTTAGTCTACCTGCTCTGTTCATTAGACTGCCCAGTGGAACAGAAGATACTCTGCTCATTTCGTCTGATCTGTGGACTGTGAAACCCCCTGCCACAATGAACAAACATCAAAGAAAAGATACCAGAAATACGAAAAATCAAGAAAGTACACCACCAAAAGACAATAAATCTCAAGCTCTAGATCCTATAGAACAAGAAGGCCTTGAAATGACTGACAAGGAATTTCGAGTGATAATTCTCAGGAAACTAAATGAGATACAAGAAAACTCAGCTAGACATCATGATGGAAGGAGGAAAAGTATACAGGACCTGAAAGAGGAAATATACAAAGAAATCAATGCCCTGAAAAAAAATGTAGCAGAACTTGCCGAATTAAAGAAGTTATTCAGCGAAATAAAAAACACAACGGAGAGTTTGACCAACAGGCTTGTGGAAGTTGAAGAGAGAACCTCTGAACTTGAAGATGGG